>NW_027095476.1:110069-143689 GCF_036850765.1 Saccopteryx bilineata | reverse complement strand
TTGGTTTGTGTGTCAGACTTAGCAGAGGAGCCCTTTAAAAATGCAGATAGTGGAGGGATGATGTCAGAGTAATGGCGCAGTAGGAAGTGATACCGATAAATCTCTCCCAAAACTCAACAAGATCTTCAACCAGAAGAAGAAAAACCTATCCTTGGAGCCTCCAGATGTTTAGCAATATACCTGAAGGTATGGTCGAGCCAAATGGCCAAACCAGGCTGTGGCACAGAGATCCAAGCCAAGGAAAAACTGTGCCTGTGGCAACCCAGTCAATACAAGCTAACACTCGCACCAAACCCAGACAAAGAAAGACAAGTGGGGCAGTCATTTTCCCCGATCTCCTGGTCGGCGCACGCAGATAGTGGGCGAGAGATTCCTTTGAAAGCCCCGGGAGTGGGCACCTGTGTTATCCCACAGAGAGGCAAAGTCAGAGGCCTTTGTATAGGCCAAAAGTGGAATCTCCAGGCCACCCCAGTGCCCTAAAAAAGCCACGCACGGGAGGGAGTGAGAGCCAATTCCAATGCTGGAACTTTTCCGTGCGGGTGGGGGTTTCACTCAGAGGGTAAGACTGCCGGCCTGATATCCTGGTCTGCGCACAGATAGTGAGTGAGAGTTTCCTCCAAGCACCCCATGAGTGGGCGCCCGTCTGTGTTACCTGACAGAGTGGCAGAGCCAGAGGTCTTTGAGTGGGCGGAAGCCCTGCCTGATTATGCTAGCAGCTCTGACTGACTGATTCTTACCCAGAGCCCTGTGCTGAGTGGGAATAGAGTGGGGAGTTGCCAGCTCTTTGAGCCTCTTAATATCCAGGCAGAGGCAGCAGCAACCCCACAGCTGGATTATCAGGCTACTAATTGAGGAAGGAAAGACTAGGAGAGAGGCTCCAGGAACACGGACTCTCTGTCAGAGCCTATAAATGCTAATGAGCCTTGACTGCCAACAAGACTGAAGCACAATAGATGACGTCACCATAGAGACTTATCAACTGCAAACCTCTACCTGAGCATGCCAAAGGGGCAGAACCTAGGGTACAGAGTCACTGACCAGGAAGAGAAAGAGAAAAGAAAAAGCAAGAAGATAACCTCTCAAAATCAAGAATAATCCACAGACTTTATAACATATCCCATTTTATTATATTTGTTCGTTTGTTTCTCTTATCTTCATTTTTTATTTTTTTTCCTCCTCCAATTTGGTCATTTAACTCTCTGCCGGTCTTACTCTCTCCTCTCCTTGAATTACACTACCCATAAGTGTTACATATCCCATTATCTTTTCTTTCCTCTTCCTTTCTCTCTATAAGTGTTGCACTCCAAAATTCTTAACTCTCTCTCTCTCTCTTCTTTTTTCTTCTTTTAGTGGTTTCCTCTTTTTCTCTCTCTCTCTTTCTTTTCTCCCTCTATATTTGTTTCTTCCTTTCTCCTTTACGTCTCCTCTCATTCGAACCTCAATAATGAACAAATTAACTTATCTGGAACTCAAACTTATGTTTGTGGAATTTGGGGGGGGGTTACTTCACCTTTTTAACTCACTAGCAGTGCTCCCATCCCTGGCTCTCCATTTTATCTAGTTCTTGTTCCACTAAATACAATAGTAATTTTTTAATTTGTCCCCCCATTTTCCTGTTAACCTCTTATTCCTCTCATTATAACTCTTAGTAAACCAACACCTAAAAGCAAATCATTTTATTCTTGATCCAAATTTTTTCCTTATTTGCTTTTTGTGAATCCGTACCCCTCTTTTTTTCTTTCTTTTTTCTTGCCCCTTTATTACTTCTCCCCAATCCAGGCCCTCCATTACATGCATTGTTTGTTATATTTAGTACAATATAATTCACAGTTCACCACAAGATTTTCTCAAGAAAAAGGGGAGAGAAGAGGAGAGAAAAAAAGGAGAAGGGGAATAATTTTTTATTTTTATTTTATTTAATTAATTTTTTTTTTAAAAAAACTATTTTTGATTTTTTATTTTAATTTTTTTTTACTTTAATTTTTTTTAATTCATTTTAGAGAGGAAAGAGAGAGGGAGAGAGAGAGACAGGAGAGAGAGACAGGGAGAGAGAAGGGGGGAGGAGCTGGAAGCATCAACTCCCATATGTGCCTTGACCGGGCAAGCTCAGGGTTTTGAACCGGCGACCTCAGCATTTCCAGGTCGACGCTTTACCCACTGCGCCACCACAGGTCAGGCCTATTTTAATTTTTTTAACTTTTTATTCTTTATAAAATCTCATTAATACTATCAACAAAACCACCCTCAGATGCCATTAAGGAAGAGAAAATCAAATATCATTGAAAGGCACATATGAGAAAGCAATCAATGAACAACTAAGGTGTTGCAACAAAAAACTGATGATTGATGCTTTTTACAGAGATAATGAGTCTTTATTGAGCAGCCCCTTAGGCCAATTTCTTATCTTAGCAAAGTCTTGGGTTGAGTCCACTAAATTATATTTGCTCTAGGGAGACTTCCTAATCTAGAAAGCAGAGTAATGAAATAGTGATACTAGCATCACATTGGGACATAAAATTAAGGAGGCTATTTTCACCTTGGCAAGTAATAATTCAGTTAGTAAACAACTCAGGGGGGAAAAATACTCAAGTGTCAAAGTAAAAATCTTGATGTCAGATTAAATCCCAAGCTGCTAAAATAATAACTTTGTTAACAAAAATGGGTTTTCTAGACCCTTTAAAAGGAAGTCTTTAAGTAAAATCTGTGTCCAGGAGAACAAGGCAAAGAACATTTCTGTTCCTCCAACTGTAATGTCAGCCACACTAATAAAACCTGATTCTCACAAAGACAGGGAAACTTCCAAAACTTATTGGTATCTTTCCTAAGAGCAATGCTAATGATATGTTTGTCATGGGAAGTTCAGGATCCTAAAGAGCAAACAATACGAGTGCCATCTTTCTGTCTTTCTATTTTCATTTTTATTGTATACAAATTTTACTTCAATTAAAAGAATCATTAACTATTTAAAATATACAATTCAGTGTCATTTAGAACATTCACAAAGTTGTGCAATCACCACTTCTGTCTAGTGCCAAGACATTTGCAATACTGGAAAAGCAAACCCTATACCCATTAAGTAGTCATCCCCATTTCTCCCTCCAAGCCCCTAGCAACCACTAGTTTGCCTCTAAACATTTACCTATTTGCCAAGTTTCATATTAATAGAATTATACAAAATCTGACCCTCTATCTCTGATGTATTCTATTTAGCATAACATTTTTTAAGTGCATCCACATTGTAGCCCATACTTCAGTTTCATGGCTGAATAGTATTCCATTTATGGATATACTACATTTTGTTTAGCCATTATCAGTTGGCCTTTTGGGCTGTTTCTACCTTTTGGCTATTATAAATACTGCTGCTATTTTATATTATGTTCTCATTATTAATAAAAATACTTTATTCCTATCAAGTACCTTATAACCTTCAATGTGTGTAGAATGCTTCATTTGACCCTCTAATAACATCCTCCCAACTCATCTCGCAGGATTATTTCCTCAGACAAAGAAGTTTTAAATGTATAATTACAAGTCACTCATTTACTAAATGGGAGGACTCAGGTCCTTTGATTCTTACTAGACAGCTCTATATCCTACATGTGAAGATATTTATTCCTTCTTAACTACCTTCTTTTCACCTGGGCCTAATTTTCCTTGGCCGGTGAGGCCACAGAAATTGGTTTCACACTTCAAAATCTACTCAAACCTGCCTAGATTTTAAGCTCCTGGAGAGTAGGGATTATGTTTCCTTCATCTTTACAGTCTAGCAGCCAATAATGTCTGTCTAGCTAGCACAGAGCTGGCACTAAAAAAAAGGGGGAAAGGAGGAGAAGGGAGAAGAATGGAATAGAGAGAAGGAACAGAGAGAAGGATACATAGCAGACACACACACACTGTCAAGGTTAGGAAAAAATTTATTCCCATGACTTTGAGTGTTATATTCCCACTGCATATAAAAGGACATGAGTTGAAGGAATCTTCGAAAAAGGCTGGCCTGCAGGTAAACATCAGTGGTATAAAGTGCTGTGGTCAGACCCTAATCAACAAAGACACTGCCATTGCATTAGGCCTATTTTCCTTCCCCATTATGAAAAAATGTCACTACCTAAGAACAGAAAGCAATGTGAAAATTAACACAACTACTATCCTAAAGGGCATTAGTTCTATCATCCCACAGTGCAGGTTACAGACACAGCCCATTCTGGCTCCACGAGAAATTGTGGTTCTGAGTACATAGTTTTATCCAGGCAAACCTTAGACTTATAATCTAACACAAAAAATAGAGTTTCTAGGACACCAGACAGGGTACTAGAAGACATATTCTAATCATGGATCCACCCTAGGATCACACTTCCAGAAGCCATCCAGTTCAGATCCCAATCTTTCCCCCTATTATCTCACACTTAAAAAATGATTTTCCTGCAGCATTTTGGATGAAGTGGATAGCTGTTCACAGTTGGAGGCAATAGTCTGGGGCCTGCAGGCTGTGAAGGATGGGCAATAAAACACAGAAGAAAACAAAAACCCAACCATAAAAATCAGCAACTGATGGAGGGTTATACCCTCTGGTAGTAACTTAACTACAGTTTCCAATAGGAAATGGGAAGCAATCTTCATATTTATAATCCTGACAATCACTACTTGAAATAGGTAGTACAGTCATCCCTTGCCATACTGCAGTTCACTTTTCATGGTCTCACTGTATTGTGGATTTTTAAATTGTATATATGTAATTTTGTATCATGAATTTTTCACTGTATTGTGGGATTTTGCAGAACATAGGTGTTTTTATATATTTATTATTTTAATTATTTTTGCAGCAAAATAAGCATTTTCTAGCTTAAAAAATTAAAAACATTATTAAAACATTATTTGAAACATATTAAAAGAATATTACATTGAAATAAGATACATAGCATACAGTAGATAAGTAGACAAAGACTGACACATATGGAAAATGCAGCTACGGACACTTCCACTTGAGCTAGTTTGCCCACATGAGATCGTACATATGACACTATTGGCTGATGTATGAGAGGCGACCAACCAGAGCACTGTGTTCTGTATTCTGGGCACTCATTGGCTCAGCAACCAGAGCATCAGTCTCCTCCTTCTCCTGTGTTCAGCATCTTGCCTTGTCCATTTCACATGGACATCTGATTGCTGCACATAGTGTTGCTCTTTGGTGTTTTGTTTTTGTGAAATTTTCATAAAAATTTGAATTTATTTCAAGCCCTACAATGTCACCCAAATGTTCTGCACCTTTTAAGGCTTCTGGCCCTGAACCCAAGTGCCAGCTGCTTACCATCTCAGAAAAGATGGAACAACTCAACACGCTAAAAGAAAGGAGAAGCTACACAACTGTAGGCCACCATTACAGGATCAACGAATCTTCAATTTGCTAAATAAAGAAGGATGAAAAGAATATAAGGACAATGGCAGCAGTGTTTTTTAACAAGACTGGGAAGAGGGTGGTGACCTCCCACAATAAGGCCACTGTGAGGATGGAGTCTGCATTTGCCCTGTGGATTAGTGACTGCAGAAAGAAGACTATCTTGCTGGATACAAACACCATCCACACAAAGGCCAAGAAGCTTTATGAAACTTTTGCTGAAAGTGGTGACATTCGCAACAGTGAAGAGGACGATGAGGATGACACAGAAGCAGAACCATCAAGTGCCTCTCCCAACAGACCAACCCCATTCAATGCCAGCAATGGCTGGTTTGACAAGTTTCAGAAACACTTTGGACTTAGGAGCGTTTCTCTGCATGGAGAAGCTGGCTCTACAGATAAATCCAGAGCCAAGCAGTACATGAACAACCCACATTCAAAATCATCATTGAGGAAGGGGGCTATAATACTGAACAAGTTTTTTTTTTTGTTTGTTTGTTTGTTTGTTTTTTGTTTTTTGTTTTTAGCTGGAAATGGGGAGAGACAGACAGACTCCCGCATGCGCCCGACCAGGACCCACCCGGCACGCCCACCAGGGGCCATGCTCTGCCCACTAGGGGGCGACGCTCTGCCCCTCCGGGTCATTGCTCTGCCACAACCAGAGCCACTCTAGCACCTGGGGCAGAGGCCAAGGAGCCATCCCCAGCACCCGGGTCATCTTTGCTCTAATGGAGCCTTGGCTGTGGGAGGGGAAGAGAGAGACAGAGAGGAAGGGCGGTAGAGAAGCAAATGGGCGCTTCTCCTATGTGCCCTGGCTGGGAATCGAACCTGGGTCCCCTGCACGCCAGGCCGACGCTCTAATGGTGAGCCAACCGGCCAGGGCAGGACAAGTTTTTAATATGTATGAGACGGGCTTATTCTGAAAGTAAATGCCATCTTGCACTTTAATGATGAAATACAGAGCCAAAGCTCCTGGATTTAAGGTCTAAAAAGACTGTGTAACTTTGATTATGTGGGGAATGCTGCAGTCTTTATGATAAAGCCAGGGCTTATTCATAAGTCAAAAACCCAAGGGCCCTAAAAAACAAGAATAAGAATGTGTTGCCTGTGTACTAGTGCATAACCCCAAGGCCTGGATCATAAAATTCCTCACGTCAGATAGGTTTTACCAGTGCTTTATCCTGGAGGTCAAGCTTTATCTGGCAGAGAAGGGCCTCAAATTTAAAGTGATTCTAATCATGGACAATGCTGGAGGCCACACTGTCAATCTGTCATATGATGGCATGCAGATAGAGTTCTTGCCACTGAACACAACATCGCTAATTCAGCCCATGAATCAAAGCATTTTTCACGTGTTTAAGGCTCTCTATATGTGAAACACCCTGTAAAAAAACCTCATTGAAGTTATGGACAAGGATGAAGACTTCTCCCTAAAGGCATACTGGCATGACTATACCATTGCATCATGTCTCCTAAAAATTCAGAAGGCCATAAAGGAGATAAAGAATGAAACTTTAAATGCCAGCTGGAAAAATCAGTGGCCAGAAGTGGTCCATGATTATAAGGGATTATCTCCTGAAGAAGTCCATCACTCTGGTGGATAAGACTGTGAAGCTGGAAAAACTACTGGGAGGACATGGCTTCAATGATATAACTCCTGATGATGTTAATGACCTGATTGATGCCCACTCACAACTGCTGACAGACGGAAGACCTGACAGAGATGATGAAGTCAGCAAGTGAAGAAGAGTAAGAGGAACAAGAGGAACTAGAGTTTTAAGAGAAGAGGAGGTTGGCCTAACACTCAATTGCCTCACAACCATGGTCAGAATGGCCAAAGAACTTCAGCAAGTGGCTCAGGAATGAGACCTCCAGATGCTTCATTCATTGCAATTCTCAAATACAATTGAGGGTGGCATATCAGTTTATAAAAACCTTCTCATCTGGAAGAAAAAACAGTGCCAGCAACTGCCCATAACTATGTTTCTCACTTGGAAGAAGACACCAGTTACACCTATGCCTTTAGCAAAAACAGAAGTTACGGACAAGGGTGAAGATACTGCACCACCTGATGGAGTGCCTGATGAAGTGGTGTCTTCAGAAGAGCTGTAATGCTCTTATTGTCTGTGCAGTACATTCATCTCATCAACACCTTCATCATCATCAGTACTGCACAGATAATTCATCTTTACATTCATCTCATCATCACCTTCATCATCATCAGTACTGCACAGATAATTCATCATCTTTGCATTCATCTCATCATCATCACCTTCATCATCAGTACTGCACAGATAATTCATCATCTTCATCATTCAAGTTGTAGTATATTCAATGGTGAGTACCCATATAGAATTTTATATGTTGTTAAAATTACACAGATTTAAGAGTGTAGAAAGTGTTTAAGAGTATAGGAAGTATTTATAAGAGTGTGGAAAGGTTCATAAGAGGGTGGGGAGGGTTTATAAAGCCTTAAAATATATATAAATAATAAAATAAATATAAAGTTGCTACTTCACAGATCTTTGTCTGTTGTGGGGGTTCTGGAACCTAACCCCCATGACAGATAAGGGACCACTGTATTCTCATTTTATAGGTAAGGAGAATTAAGCTAAATGTAATTAAATGATTTCTTCAGCTAATGAGTAGCAAAGCCATTGCTCTAAACCAGGCCATCATGATTAAATTTTAGCTGCTCCTGACACAATTTGTTCCCACCTGGGATGCATCAAAATCAGAGAAGCTGGTTAAAATACAGCTTACCAAGGGTGGAATCATGGAGTGTTCCTGAGAAGCCACCAGGGTGCAGTGAGTTCTGGGGCTCACCTCCAGGAATGACTGCTGAGTTCACCTTCCAAACACACCTGTCAAAAAAGCTTGAAGTTGACTGCGTGATAACACATACCCCTTAATTACCCAGACTTAGCCTGACCAGACTTTAGTCAAGCTTCTCTCCTCCCTATGGGCCCTGAACCTTGACTCCCCCAAGCCTGAGAAAGCACAAAAATAAAGAACTCTTCCTTACCAGCTCATGCCAGGGATGGGCCAACTCAAGAAAGAAACATTTCCCATCAAACCACCCATCCTGCTGTCTGTCCACCCTCACTCACTTGCCACTTTTCTCCTCAAAAAGTTTCTGCTAGCCCTGCTTCTCCCTCCCTATGAAAAAAAAGCTTTTCCCTGTTTGGGGTGGAGATGCTTGAAGACCCAAATGTCCTTCATACTGCCATCAGCTTATGAAGCACATATTTCCTTACCTAAGTCAAGATTTGTTTGTACACTACTCACAAAAATTAGGGGATATTTCAAAATGCACTTTCAAGATCAGGGAATGTGCAGATACTCTAGTACTTTCAGCCTTTTGTATAGTGCATTTTCACCAATAAAATTAAAGTTAGTTTTCCATCTTATTTGCATAATCAAACAACTTTCTTTGACTTGTTTATTTTTCAGATGTTCTTGTTTAATAAAAAAATGCTTTTTTATCACTTCATATTTATTTTGAAATATCCTCTAATTTTTTGAGCAGTATGTTTGACCAAGTTTCAGCAATTGACAGAGACTTAGTCTTCACAGAGGGGAGAACCTGGCTACAACATTAGGGTTCTCTTGTGGATGCAGCACCCTGATGGGGAGTTGATCCCATAAAAAACACAAAATGTTGTCACAGGCTGATGGGTGCTTGCTGAGGCTCACTAAGGTCCTTTCTGACCTTACCTTTAGGATTCACATGAGGCCCAGGGAACCCTAATATTAAAAGGCTTCCTAGGTCTCCAGTTTTCCTCAAAACTCATAGGAGGAAATAGTGTAGGCCATGGAATATTCATCTCCAGAGAGGCAGCCGGCATGACAGCATCCTCCAGAACATTTGAAAGTTGTCAAAATCCCTCTGGTCGAAGTGACCTTGAAAATAGTTTCCCTCTAAGGAGCTGCCACCCTTGGCTTCTGAACATACAAGGATGAGATGCACATTTGTCATAAACTATGTCTAAGCAGGATCTAGTCTGCCTCCCCAACCCTCCACCTCCCAGCTGAACACATGACCAGAGTTCTGCAAAGCTAAGGCCAGTTCTGCAAAGTCACCCAGGCTTGTAAGGAGATTTCATGGAAAGAAAATGTCAAAAGTGAAATTTAAAAAACTTTTTTTCTAAATGCTAAATCACTTCTCAAAAGAATTAGCAAGCATTAGGTTTGTCTCTAGTGTAATTTTAAAATGGTAACATGATGGTTTTTTCTATTAGTAATTATATAATTATGCCCTATGGCAAAAGTCTATGATGTTCCCACCTCTTTTCAGCAACAGAAGAAACTTATTCTTACTCTTTTTCTGAAAAATTATGACTCCCAAAAAATGTATCTGTGATGCTACCAGCACAGTTCTGAAGAAACACTGGTACAGCAGTCCAGTAGGTGGCGCTCTCTCTTTCCTACTCCCCTGGGGCTAGGCAATAATAGGTTGATGAGAACCACGTGCATTAGGAGGCAAAACCTAGATTGGAAATAGCTGGGTCTAATCTCCCAGTTTACCACCTCAGGCCACTGTGGGCTTAGGCAAGGCACTAACCAGTTCAAGTCCCAGTTTCTTGACCTGTAAAAGCAGGCAAATACAACATACAACCAGCCTACCTCATTTAATGGAGAAAATGGCACCTGGAGAGCACTTTACAACAGCAAAGTGTTTTAGAAGAGCAAAGCAGTAAGCACGTATAAAGTGCCATCATTAGGACCTTCAACTCACCCCAGTGCAATTGCTTTTCCCCCAAAAAAGGAAAACATTTTTCACCTTACTGATGTACCCGATGTCTTCATAAATGCTTTTATAAAAGAGAAATACTAACAAATACCAAACTGTGTAATGTATGCAAATTTCTTCAACACAATTCTTAGATAATATGTGCCATAAATTTAAGTAACAGCACTCCACTCATTTAAGGCCTTATTTGAACTCTTGTGTAGTGAGCAAGCAATTTACTACCTAACTCAGAATTTTTTGTCTTTGTAACAGACCAGGAACATGCAATATTTTTCTAAACAAGTCTTATAATGTTTCCAATATATTCTACTTCTCATTTTGAACCTCTATTGGAGAATTATTACATTGCCACCATTTTATAGAGAAGGAAACAGACGCACAAAACAAGTCAATCAAAACAAGCATTTAAGTATGTTTCTCTAGTCCTGGGCTTCAAAAAAAATGAATTTAAAAAGCAAGTCCATGCCTTGTGTGAATGTGCCTTGTGCAAATGTACCTTGTGTAAATATGCCTTATGTACATTTGCTTGTGGGAGGCCTCCGTGGACCTGGATTTGGAAGGGGATGTCGGAGCCAGAAGCAAAAATATTAGAGCAGGGGTTCTCAAACTTCTTGAAGTCGAGGTGCATTTAAAATATTACAAATAATTGTAGGTGCACTATATATAAATTTCTGAGAAATATGTTATAATAATTAAGTCAAATATTAAAGAAAAAAATAAAGTCCAAGTGTGCTTTTTTTTTAATAAATTTTTATTAATGGTAATGGGATGACATTAATAAATCAGGGTACATATATTCAAAGAAAACATGTCTAGGTTATTTTGTCATCAAATTATTTTGCAAACCCCTCGCCCAAAGTCAGATTGTCCTCCGTCACCCTCTATCTAGTTCTCTGTGCCCCTCCCCCTCCCCCTAACTCTCTCCCTCCCTCCCTCCCATGTCCTCCCTCCCCCCCCACCCTTGGTAACCACCACACTCTTGTCCATGTCTCTTAGTCTCATTTTTATGTTCCACCAATGTATGGAATCATGTAGTTCTTGTTTTTTTCTGATTTACTTATTTCACTCCTTATAATGTTATCAAGATCCCACCATTTTGCTGTAAATGATCTGATGTCATCATTTCTTATGGCTGAGTAGTATTCCATAGTGTATATGTGCCACATCTTCTTTATCCAGTCTTCTATTGAAGGGCTTTTTGGTTGTTTCCATGTCTTGGCCACTGTGAACAGTGCTGCAATGAACATGGGGCTACATGTGTCTTCACGTATCAATGTTTCTGAGGTTTTGGGGTATATACCCAGTAGAGGGATTGCTGGGTCATAAGGTAGTTCTATTTTCAGTTTTTTGAGGAACCACCATACTTTCCTCCATAATGGTTGTACTACTTTACAGTCTCACCAACAGTGAATGAGGGTTCCTTTTTCTCCACAGCCTCTCCAACATTTGCTATTACCCGTCTTGTTGATAATAGCTAATCTAACAGGAATGAGGTAGTATCTCATTGTAGTTTTGATTTGCATTTCTCTAATAACTAATGAAGCTGAGCATCTTTTCATATATCTGTTGGCCATTTGTATCTCTTCCTGGGAGAAGTGTCTGTTCATGTCCTCTTCCCATTTTTTTATTGGATTGTTTGTTTGTTTGTTGTTGAGTTTTATGAGTTCTTTGTAAATTTTGGATATTAGGCCCTTATCTGAGCTGTCGTTTGAACATATCACTTCCCATATAGTTGGCTGTCTGTTTATTTTGATATCAGTTTCTCTTGCTGAGCAAAATCTTTTAATTCTGATGTAGTCCCATTCATTTATCTTTGCCTTCACTTCTCTTGCCATTGGAGTCAAGTTCATAAAATGTTCTTTAAAACCCAGGTCCATGATTTTAGGACCTATGTTTTCTTCTATGTACTTTATTGTTTCAGGTCTTATATTTAGGTCTTTGATCCATTTTGAATTAATTTTAGTACACGGGGACAGGCTGTAGTCGAGTTTCATTCTTTTGCATGTGGCTTTCCAGTTTTCCCAACACCATTTGTTGAAGAGGCTTTCTTTTCTCCATTGTGTGTTGTTGGCCCCTTTATCAAAGATTATTTGACCATATATATGTGGTTTTATTTCTGGGCTTTCTATTCTGTTTCATTGGTCTGAGTGTCTATTTTTTTGCCAATACCATGCTGTTTTGATTATCGTGGCCCTATAATATAGTTTAAAGTCAGGTATTGTAATGCCCCCAGCTTCATTCTTTTTCCTTAGGATTGTTTTGGCTATTCGGGGTTTTTTATACTTCCATATAAATCTGATGATTTTTTGTTCCATTTCTTTAAAAAATCTCATAGGGATTTTGATGGGAATTGCATTAAATTTGTATATTGCTTTGGGTAATATGGCCATTTTGATTATATTTATTCTTCCTATCCAAGAACAAGGAATATTTTTCCATCTCATTGTATCTTTTTCGATTTCCCTTAACAATGCTTTGTAATTTTCATTATATAGGTCCTTTACGTTCTTTGTTATGTTTATTCCTAGGTATTTTATTTTTTTTGTTGCAATCGTGAAGGGGATTATTTTTTTGAGTTCGTTTTCTAATATTTCATTGTTGGCATATAGAAAGGCTATGGACTTTTGTATGTTAATTTTGTATCCTGCGACCTTACTGTATTGGTTTATTGTTTCTAATAATCTTTTTGTGGAGTCCTTCGGGTTTTCGATGTATAGGATCATATCATCAGCAAAAAGTGATAGCTTTACTTCTTTTTTTCCGATATGGATGCCTTTTATTTCTTTGTCTTGTCTGATTGCTCTGGCCAGAACTTCTAGCACCACGTTGAATAAGAGTGGAGAGAGTGGACAAACCTGTCTTGTTCCTGATTTAAGGTAGAAAGTCCTCAGTTTTATGCCGTTTAATAGGATGTTGGCTGATGGTTTATCATATATGGCCTTTATCATGTTGAGATATTTTCCTTCTATACCCATTTTGTTGAGAGTCTTAAACATAAAATTGTGTTGTATTTTATCAAAAGCCTTTTCTGCATCTATTGATAAGATCATGTGGTTTTTGTTCTTTGTTTTGTTGATATGGTGTATTACGTTAACCGTTTTGCGTATGTTGAACCATCCTTGAGATTCTGGGATGAATCCCACTTGATCATGATGTATTATTTTTTTAATATGTTGTTGTATTCGGTTTGCCAGTATTTTGTTTAGTATTTTAGCATCTGTATTCATTAGAGACATTGGTCTGTAGTTTTCTTTTATTGTGCGATCCTTGCCTGGTTTTGTTATGAGGGTTATGTTGGCCTCATAAAATGTATTTGGAAGTATTGCTTCTTCTTCAATTTTTTGGAAGACTTTGAGTAGAATAGGAACCAAGTCTTCTTTGAATGTTTGATAGAATTCACTAGTATAGCCGTCTGGACCTGGACTTTTATTTTTGGGGAGATTTTTAATAGTTTTTTCTATTTCCTCCCTGCTGATTGGTCTGTTTAGGCTTTCTGCTTCTTCATGACTCAGTCTAGGAAGGTTGTATTGTTCTAGGAATTTATCCATTTCTTCTAGATTGTTGTATTTGGTGGCATATAATTTTTCATAGTATTCTACAATAATTCTTTGTATATCTATGATGTCTGTGGTGATCTCTCCTCTTTCATTTTGGATTTTATTTATTTGAGTCCTGTGTCTTTTTTCCTTGGTGAGTCTTGCCAAGGGTTTGTCAATTTTGTTGATCTTTTCAAAGAACCAGCTCCTTGTTTTATTGATTTTTTCTATAGTTTTTCTGTTCTCTATTTCATTTATTTCTGCTCTGATTTTTATTATCTCCTTTCTTCGGCTGGTTTTGAGTTGTCTTTGTTCTTCTTTTTCTAGTTCCTTAAGGTGTGAAGTTAAGTGGTTTACTTCGGCTCTCTCCTGTTTGTTCATATAGGCCTGAAGTGATATGAACTTTCCTCTTATTACTGCTTTTGCTGCATCCCAGAGATTCTGATATGTCGTATTTTCATTTTCATTTGTCTGTATATATCTTTTGATTTCTGCGCTTATTTCTTCTTTGACCCATTCATTTTTTAGAAGTATGTTGTTTAGTTTCCACATTTTTGTGGGTTTTTCCCCCTCTTTTTTGCAGTTGAATTCTAGTTTCAAGGCTTTATGATCAGAAAATATGCTTGGTACAATTTCAATTTTTCTAAATTTGTTGATATTGTCTTTGTGGCCCAACATATGGTCAATTCTTGAGAATGTTCCATGTACACTAGAGAAAAATGTATACTCTGTCGCTTTGGGATGAAGTGTCCTGTAGATGTCTATCATATCCAGGTGTTCTAGTATTTCATTTAAGGCCACTATATCTTTATTGATTCTCTGTTTGGATGACCGATCTAGAGCCGTCAGCGGTGTATTGAGGTCTCCAAGTATGATTCTATTTTTGTTGGTTTTTGTTTTAAGGTCAATAAGTAGCTGTCTTATATATTTTGGTGCTCCTTGGTTTGGTGCATATATATTAAGGATTGTTATGTCTTCTTGATTCAACTTCCCCTTAATCATTATGAAATGACCATTTTTGTCTCTGAGTACTTTTTCTGTCTTGTAGTCAGCATTATTAGATATGAGTATTGCTACGCCTGCTTTTTTTTGGGTGTTGTTTGCTTGGAGTATTGTTTTCCAGCCTTTCACTTTGAATTTGTTTTTATCCTTGTTGCTTAGATGTGTTTCTTGTAGGCAGCATATAGTTGGATTTTCTTTTTTAATCCATTCTGCTACTCTGTGTCTTTTTATTGGTAAGTTTAATCCATTTACATTTAGTGTAATAATTGACACTTGTGGGTTCCCTACTGCCATTTTATAAATTGCTTTCTGTTAGTTTTGTATCTAGTTTGATTCTTCTCTTTTGTTTTTCTATCATTTGTTTTTGTTTGTTTGTCTTCCATACTTCTTTCCTCTGTTGCTATCTTTTTTAAGTCAAGTGTTTTTGTGGTGGTTTTTTTAAGGGTGGTTACCATTAAGTAATGAAAAGGGTACCTACCATATTCATTGTAGTACCCTATCTTATAAGTATTTCTGCACTTCATCATCCTTTGCTACTGTTAATCTCCATCCTCTCCCCCCTTTTTTTCCTTTGTTGTCACAGTTTAAGTTTGGTTTTATTGTGTTCTTGGTGGAGCTGTTACTTGTGATGTTGTTTTCTTTTGTTCTTTGAATCTGGTTGGAAAACCCCCTTTAGTATTTCCTGGAGTGGGGGCTTTCTGTTGATAAATTCTCTCATCTTTTCTGTATTTGTGAATGTTTTTATATCTCCTTCATACTTGAAGGATAGCTTTGATGGGTATAGTATTCTTGGCTGAAAGTTCCTCTCTTTCAGGGCTTTAAATATTGGGGTCCACTCTCTTCTATCTTGTAGAGTTTCTTCTGAGAAATCTGATGATAATCTAATAGGCCTTCCTTTATATGTTGTACTCTTCTTTTCCCTGGCTGCCTTGAGAATTTTTTCTTTGTCATTGGTTTGTGTCCTCTTTATTATGATGTGCCTTGGAGTGGGTTTGTTGGGGTTAAGAAAACTCGGTGTTCTGTTTGCTTCTTGAATTTGAGGCTTTAGTTCCTTCCACAGGCTTGGGAAGTTCTCGTCTATTATTTGTTTGAGTATATTCTCCATTCCATTTTCTTTCTCTTCTCCCTCTGATATACCTATTATTCTTATGTTATTCTTTCTGATGGAGTCAGACAATTCCTGTAGTGCTTTCTCGTTTTTTATTATTTTTGAGTCTCTTTCTTCTTCTCTCTGTTGTGCCTCAAGTTGTTTGTCTTCTATTTCACTAATCCTATCTTCAATCTGGGCTGTTCAGTTAGCTAAGCTTGTTACCTCGTTTTTCAGCTCGTGAATTGAGTTTTTCATTTCTGTTTGATTTGTTTTTATAGTTTCAATTTCCTTGGTAATATATTCTTTGTGTTCATTGAATTGTTTTCTGATCTCCCTATATTGCCGTTCTGTGTTTTCTTGTATATCTCTGAGTATTTTTAAGATTTCTATTTTAAATTCTCTGTCATTTAGCTCCAAGGTTTCCAATATGTTAAGTCTTTTCTCCATAGATTTTTCCACATCTATTTGTGTTACCTCTCTTTCTTTTGTATTCATAATATTCGATTTCCTCTTTTTTATCAGCATCTGAGGGTGGTCTTATTGATAGCACGCAGGCGCACTCCCTCGCGGCTTGAATGAGCGTTGCTGCGGTAGCTTCCTCCACACCCTCGTCTCTCAGATTCAATTGATAACAGTCCTTTTGTTTTCAGTTTGTGTGGAACTCCGGAATGCTTTGAGGATAAATTTTTCTGTTTCTAGTTGATAAATTTGTTGTGATATAGAGGAGAGCTGTCGGACGCGCTTCTCACGGCGCCATTTTTGTGATGTCACTCCGATTACACTCTCTTTATGCTGCTTCAGTCCTCTCCTCTCTCCCTGTCCCCTGGAGCCCTGGGTGGATGGATGTGAGAGAGGTTTTCTGCACAGTCCCTTTAAGAAGAATCCTGGGTCTGAGAAATCTGTCTCTTTCTCACAAACAGTATCCTCTCTTGTTTTGCAGCTAAATACTGTCCATACGCCTCTTCTTGGCTCTGTGGCTTTAGGCTGGGGCTTTGTTTCTGGAGATCAGGACTCTCCCCTTTCCACTAAACTCACTTTCCACCACTCAAGTCTCTTATGGGCTGCTGTTCGCTCTGGGGAGCTGGGCAGCCCTCTCCGCATTTCCACTTTTTTTTTTAACAGTCTCAGTGTGGCTTCTTCAGTGTTCCTTGGTTGAAGAGTCCTCTTAGTTTAGTTCAAAGTTGGTTTTTCCAGATGATGGTTCTTAAAATTAAGTTGTAATCCACTTTGGTTCTTGGAGGTGGAAGTTTGTATGTCCGCCTACTCCATCACCATCTTTCTGCCTCTTGGGAGTTTTTTTTATAACTGTTTTGATCTCATTTGTTGTAATCAGTCTATTTAGGTTTTCTGATTTTTGAAAATATTATGTTTCAAGGAATTTGTTCATTTCATCTAGGCTGTCTACTTATTTGGCATACAGTTCTTCATAGTATTTTTTTACAATCTTTTGTATTTCTGCTGTGTCAGTTGTTACTTCTCCACTCTCATTTCTAATTTTATTTGAGTCCTCTCTCTTTTTTCTTGGTGAGTCTGGTTAAAGGTTCATCGATCTTGTTTACCTTTTCCAAAAACCAGCTCTTGGTTTTATTTATCTTCTGTATTTTTTTTTGCATCTATGTCATTTATATCCGCTCTGATCTCGATTATAATTTCCTTCTTTCTACTTCTTCTGGGCTTTACTTGCTGTTTATTTTTCTAGTTCTTTTAGGTGCATGGTTAAGTTGTTTATTTGAGCTTTTTCTAGTATCTTAAGGTATGCCTGAAATGCTATGAACTTCCCTCTCAGCACTGCTTTTGCTGTGCCCCACATATATTGAGTTGTTTTATGTTCATTTTCATTTGTTTTAAAGAAGTTTTTTATTTCTTCTTTGATCTCATTGTTAACCCATTCATTATTTAATAGTATGCTATTTAGTCTCTAAGTGTTTGAATGTTTTTCAGTTTTTCTATTGTTGATTTCTAGTTTTATGCTATTGTTATCAGAGAACATACTTTCTATAATTTCAGTCTTTTTAAATTTATTGAGACTCATTTTGTGTCCAAATATGTGGTCTAGCCTAGAGAATGTACCATTAGTAATTGAAAAGAATGTATATTCTGCTGCTTCGGGATGAAATGTTCTGAAGATATCTATTAAATCCAGTTCACCTAGTGTGTAATTTAAGGCCACTGTTTCTTTGTTAATATTCTCTCTGGAGGTTTTACCCATTGATGTTAGTGGGATATTAAAATCCCCTAATGATACAAATAGAACCTCAGTTCTAATTGGTCGGAGCATGGTGCTATCTCAGCCAATCACAAGCCAGGCCCTGCTCCAACGTTACTGGGAGAATTTAACATTAGAAAGAGAGAACAACACTAGGATTGGTTCCTCCATGACAGTGTCAGAGACCTGAAGATGGCAGCAGAGTAGGTGGATGCACAGACACCCAGCTCTCACCACCAAACTGGAATACAAATCAATTTAGAAAAATCAGTGTCAAAAACCAACTCTGGACTACAAGAACAGCTCTCAAAAACCAAGGAGCAAAGAAGAAGCCACAACAAACCTGGTAGGGAGCACCTGAATCTCTCCTGCTTACAGGAACAAAGGGGGGGGGTGAGGCTGAGTGCCCAGAGGAGATCTAACTCCAGGGAAAAGAGTAGAAAATACTGATCACAGCCACTTGCCTGGCGACCAGGGAGCGAGGTGTGTTGAAAAGACCAGCTTACCTCCCAAGTGGAAAGTAAAGAGAGAGGGACAGACTGTGAGGGGCTAAGGAATGCAGGAAACAACCTAAAAAAAAGCTGACTCATTCATGCTGGAGGGGGCCATAGCTGCGGGAGGGACTAATCCTTCCTTACAAAATTGTACTGAATTGCTTCTGGA
Organism: Saccopteryx bilineata; assembly: GCF_036850765.1. NCBI lineage: Eukaryota > Metazoa > Chordata > Mammalia > Chiroptera > Emballonuridae > Saccopteryx > Saccopteryx bilineata. The sequence goes on along the minus strand of NW_027095476.1, from coordinate 125,047 downwards.
TCAGAGATCTCCAGACATCTCTCCAGCTCCAATCAGCACAACAAGACACAGCTGAAAACAAGAAGTGAGGAGGAGGGGCAGTAACTCAGGTCTCCATGGAGATCTGAGATACACCTCCCCCTACTAAAGCTGAGAAAATACCATGCCCCCAGAGAGATTAGTTGGTGGAAGAGGCTTTCAGAGTCTCAGATTACACCTATCACATACCTGGATACAGTTTCAAGAAAGCACCCTGCTGAGATCAGTAAACAAGACTATCACCTGTTAAGAAAACAAACTAATCAAGACTTCAAAGCTGCTCAAATCTGAAAGTGGATTACAAATAATAGCTGATACCAACCCAAGAAGACCTAGAAATAAAACAACTGAAAACTGGAGGCAGACAACACCAAGCCTAGACTCAACCAACTCTATAAGCAAAGAACCCAAACATAGTCATAATGAGAAGACAAAAAAGTGTAATCCAAATGAAATCACAAGAGACACCTTCAGGAGAAGAACTGAGTGATATGGAAATAAACAAACTTCCAGATGCGGAGTTCAAAATAATGATTGTAAGGATGCTTAGGGATCTTAGAACAACAATGGATGGTCATTATGAACACCTAAATAAAGAAATAGCAAGTATAAAAAAGAGCCAGTCAGAGATGACAAATACAATATCAGAAATAAAGACCAAAATGGAAGGAATTAAAAACAGGATAAATAGAGCTGAGGATCGAATCAGCGAGTTGAGGGACAACTGAAATGAAGGCATGAAAGCAGAGAAGAAAAAAGAAAAGAGACTCAAAAAGTCTGAGGAAACTCTTAGAGAGCTCTGTGACAACATGAAGAGAAATAACATCTGCATCCTAGGGGTTTCTGAAGAAGAAGAAAAAAATAAGGGATAGAGACTTTGTTCAATCATATCATAGCTGAAAGCTTCCCTAAATTAATGCAGAAGAAACTCTCACAAGTTCAAGAAGCACAGAGGTCACCATTAAAGAGAAACCCAAAGAAACCTACACCAAGAAACATCATAATTAAAATACCAAAGCTATGTGATAAAGAAAAAATGTTAAAAGCTGCAAGAGAAAAAAAAAGCTTTCACCTACAAAGGAGCCCCCATAAGGATGACATCCGACTTCTCAACAGAACATTTGAGGCCAGAGGGAATGGCAAGAAATATTCAAAGTAATGTAGAACAAGAGCCTACAACCAAGACTATTTTATCCAGCAAGGCTATCATTTAAAATTGAAGAAGAAATAAAAAGCTTTCCAGACAAAAAGCAACTCAAGGAATTTATTACAACCAAACCAATGCTGCAGGAAATGTTAAGGGGCCTGATGTAAACAGATCAAAGTGGGAAAAGAATATAGCAAAAAAAGAATACAGCTTTAAAGAATAAAATGGCAATAAACAACTACATATCAGTAATAACCTTAAATGTAAATGGATTAAACAATTCAATCTAAAGACATAGGGTAGCTGTGTAGATAAGAAAACAGGACCCGTACATATGCTGTCTACAAGACACACACCTTAGAACAAAAGATACACATAGATTGAAGGTAAACGGATGGAAAAAAAATATTTCATGCACATAGAAATGAAAAAAAAAAGCTGGAGTAGCAATACTTATATCAGACAAAGTGGATTTTAAAACAAAGGATATAGTAAGAGATAAAGAAGGCCACTACATAATGATAAAGAAAGTAATCCAACAGGAAGATATAACTATTAAAATATCTATGCACCTAATATAGGAGCACCTAAATATATAAAGCAGACTTTGATGGATTTAAAGGGTGAGATCAACAGCAATAGTATAATAGTAGGGGATTTCAATACCCCACTAACATCACTAGATAGATCCTCAAGAAAGAAAATTAACAAAAAAAAAAAAAAACAGCAGACTTATTGGAAACACTAGATCAACTCGATTTAATAGATAGCTTCAGAACCTTTCACCCTAAAGCAGCAGAATATACATTCTTTTCAAGTGCTCATTGCACATTCTCTAGGATAGACCACAAAATTAGGGCACAAAAGTGGTCTCAACAAATTTAAGAAGATTGAAATAATATCTAACACTTTCTCCGATCACAACGGCATGAAACTAGAAATGAACCACAACAGAAAAGCTCAAAAATTCTCAAACACATGGAAACTAAATAGCAGGTTGTTAAATAACGAATGGATTGAGAATGAGATGAAAAAAGATATAAAAAGATTCCTAGACATGAATGAAAGTGAGCATACAATAACTCAAAACTTATGGGACAGAGCAAAAGCAGTACTGAGAGGGAAGTTCATAGCACTACAGGCACACTTTAAGAAGCTAGAAAAAGCTCAAATAAACAACTTAATTCTGCATCTAAAAGAAGTTTTAAAAGAACAGCAAGTAAAACACAAATGTAGTAGAAGGAAGGAAATAATAAAGATCCGAGAAGAAATAAATGACATAGAGTCTAAAGAAACAATACAGAGGATTAATGAAACTAGGAGCTGGTTCTTTGAAAAGGTAAACAAGATTGATGAACCTTTAACTAGAGTCACCAAGAAAAAGAGAGAGATGAATCAAATAAATAAAATTAGAAATGAGAGTGGAGAAATAACAACTGACACAACAGAAATACAACATATTGTAAGATAATAGTATGAAGAACTGCATGCCAAAAAACTCGACAACCTAGATGAAATGGACAAATTCCTTGAAACATACAATCTTCCAAAAATCAATCTGGAAGAATCAGAAAACCCAAACAGACTGATTACAACAAATGAGATAGAAACAGTTATCAAAAAACTCCCAACAAAGAAAAGTCTGGGGCCTGATTGGTTCACAACTGAATTCTACAAAACATTCAAAATGCTAAAATCCTCAACAAAATATTAGCAAACCCGATCCAACAATATATGGAAAAAATCATACACCATGATCAAGTGGGATTTATTCTGGGGAGGCAAGGTTGGTACAACACCTGTAAATCAATCAATATGATTCATCACATAAACAAAAAGGAGAAAACCCATATGATAATTTTAGTAGATGCAGAAAAAGCATTTGATAAAATCCAGCACCCAGTCATGATCAAAACTCTCAACAAAGTGGGAATACAGGGCACATACCTCAACATGATAAAAGCCATCTATGAAAAACCCAAAGCCAACATCATACTCAATGGGCAAAAATTAAAAGCAATACCCTTAAGATCAGAAACAAGGCATGGGTGCCCCCTTTCACCACTCTTATTTAACAGAGTCCTAAAGTCCTACCTACAGCAATCAAACAAGAAGAAGAAATAAAAAGCATTCAAGTTGGAAAAGAAGAAGTGACACTATCATTATTTGCAGATGAAATGATATTGTATATAGAAAACCCTAAAGTCTCAGTCAAAAAAGTACTGGATGTAATAAATGAATTCAGCAAGGTGTCAGGATATAAAATCAATACTCAGAAATCAGAGGCATTTTTATACACCAACAATTAACAGTCAGAAAGAGAAATTAGGGAAGCAGTCCCCTTCACTATTACAACCAAAAAAATAAAGTACCTAGGAGTAAACTTAACCAAGGAGACTAAAGACTTGTACTCGGAAAATTACAAAGCATTGATAAAAGAAATCAAGGAAGATTCAAACAATTGGAAGTATATACCATGCTCATGGTTAGGAAGAATAAACATCACTAAATGTCTATATTACCCAAAGCAATCTATAAATTCAGTGCAATACCAATTAAAATACCAATGACATACTTCAAAGATAATAGATCACATATTCCAAAAATTTATGTGGAACCAAAAAAGAACACAAATATCCTCAGCAATCTTAAAAAAGAAGAATAAAGTGGGAGGTATCACACTTCCTGATATCAAGTTATACTACAAGGCCATTGTACTCAAAACAGCCTGGTACTGGCATAAGAACAGGCACATAGATCAATGGAACAGAACAGAGAACCCAGAAATAAACCCACAGCTCTATGGACAACTGATATTTGACAAAGGAGGTAAGGAAATACAATGGAGTAAAGACAGCCTCTATAACAAATGGTGTTCGGAAAATTGGACAGCTACCTGCAAAAAAATGAAACTAGATCACCATCTTACACCACTCACAAAAACAAACTCAAAATGGGTAAAAGACTTTAATGTAGGCCATGAAACCATAAGCATCTTAGAAGAAAACATAGGCAGTAAGCTCTCTGACATCTCTCCGAGCAATATATTTGCTGATTTATCTTAACGGAGAAGTGAAATAAAAGGAAGGATAAACAAATAGGACTATATCAAACTAAAAAGGTTTTGCACAGATAAAGACAATAAGAACAGAATAAAAAGACAAACTACACAATGGGAGAACATATTTGACAATACATCTGATAAGGGGTTAATAACCAAAATTTATAAAGAACTTGTAAATCTCAACACCAGGAAGACAAACAATCCAATCAAGAAATGGGAAAAAGAAATGAATAAACACTTCTCCAAAGAGGACATACAGATGGCCAATAGGCATATGAAAAAATGCTCAACATCACTAATCATTAGAGAAATGCAAATTAAAACCACAATGAGATATCACCTCACACCAGCCAGAATGGCGCTCATCAACAAAACACAGAATAAGTGTGGCGAGGATGTGGAGAAAAGGGAACCCTCCTGCACTGCTGGTGGAAATGCAGACTGGTGCAGCCACTGTGGAAAACTTTATGGAGATTTCTCAGAAAACTTAAAATCGAACTGCCTTTTGACCCAGCTATCCTACTTTTAAGAATATACCCCAAAAACACCATAGAACAGCTTTAAAAGGAGAAATGCACCCCCATGTTTGTGGCAGCATTGTTCACAATAGCGAAGATCTGGAAATAGCCCAAGTGTCCGTCAGAGGACGAGTGGATTAAAAAGCTTTGGTATATATATACTATGGAATACTACTCAGCCATAAGAAATGATGACATTGGATCACTTACAATAACATGTATGGACCTTGATAACATTATACGGAGTGAAATAGGTAAATCAGAAAAAAACTAAGAACTATATGAATCCATACATAAATGGGACATAAAAATGAGACTCAGAGACATGAACAAGAATGTGATGGCAATGGGGGTGAGGGGATGGGGGAGGGGGGTGGGGCGAGAAAGGAGAGAGGGGTTGGGGGAGGGGAGGGGCACAAAGAAAACCAGATAGAAGGTGACAGAACACAGTTTGACCTTGGGGGAGGGGTATACAGCACAATCAAATGTCTAAATAATCTGGAGATGTTTTCTCTCAACATATGTACCCTGATTTATCAATGTCACTGCATTAAGTTTAATTAAAAAAAAACACCCATCCAACCATCAAAAAAAAATCTTCTCCTATTATAATATTGCTGTTGATCTTACCCTTTTTGTCCATCAAAATCTGTTTTATATATTTAGGTGCTCCTATATTGGCACATATATATGTATGATAGTTATATCTTTATGATGTAATGCTCCTTTTATCATTATGTATTGACCTTTTCATCTCTTACTATAGTCTTTGTTTTAAAGTTTATTTTGTCAGATATTAGTACTGCTACCCCAGCTTTTTTTTCCTTTAAGTTTGCATGAAGTATTTTTTTTTTCATCCTTTTACTCTCAGTCTATGTGTATCTTTTGTTCCAAGGTGGGTCTCTTCTAGACAGCATATATAAGGTCCTGTTTTCTTATCCATACAGCTACCCTCTGTCTTTTGATTGGAGCATTTATTCCATTTATATTTAAGGTTATCATTGATATGTAGTTGTTTATTTTCATTTTATCTTTTAAATCTATAATTCTCTTTTTCTTGACTTTCTTTTCCTTTGTTCTTTTACAGCAGGCCCCTTAACATTTCTTGTAGTAGTGGTTTGGTTGTAATAAGTTCCTTGAGTTTTGTTTTGTTTTTGGTCTGGGAAGCTTTTTATTTCTGCTTCAGTTATAAATGATAATCTTGTTAGATAAAGAAGTCTTGGTTGTAGGCTCTTGTTCTGCATTACTTTGAATATTTCTTGCCATTCCCTTCTGGTCTCAAGTGTTTCTGTTGAAAAGTCAGGTGTCATCTTTATGGGGGCTCCTCCATAAGTAATTGATTTCTTTTCTCTTGCAGCTTTTAGTATTTTTTTTATCTCTTAACTTTGGTATTTTAATTATGATGTGTCTTGTTGTAGGCCTCATTGGGTTTCTCTTTACCGGGACTCTCTGTTCTTCTTGAACTTGTGTGACTTTTCCCTTCATCAATTTAGGAAAGTTTTCAGCTATGATTTCTTCAAACAGGTTCTCTATCCCTTGTTCTTTCTCTTCTCCTTCAGGAACTTCTATGATGCAGATGCTATTTCTCTTCATATTGTTACAGAGTTCCCTTATGGTTCTCTCAGACGTTTTGAGCCTCTTTTTATTTTGCTGCTCTGTTTCTGTGTTTTCATTTATCTTATCCTCTAATTCAATGATTCAATCCTCTGCTTCATCCAGCCTGCTTTTAATTCATCTAGTCTAGTCTTCATTTCTGATATTGTAATTATCATTTCTGACTGATTCTTTTCTATGATTTCAATGTCCTTTTTGATGCTTGCTATTTCATTATTTAGGTGCTCATTATTACCATCCATTGTAGCTATAAGATCCTTAAACATCTTAACAATCATTAGTTTAAACTCTTCATTTGGTAATTTGTTTACTTCCATCTCATTTAGGTCTTTTTCTGGGGATTTCTCTTGTTGATTCATTTGGATTGCATTTCTCTTTCTTTCCATTTCTTCTCTGTGTGCTTAGTGAAAGCTTGTTGGTTAGGGCAGCTGAGGTTGGTACAGGGTATGCGGCCCTTCCTCCAATGCTTAATCCCTCATCCTCTGCTAGCTGCTTGGATTTTAATTCTCCCTAACAAGGTGAGCCGCATAAAGTCTTAATTTTTCTGCTGTGTTTTTTTTTTGCTGAGCCCAGCAGGGAAGTTCTGTCATTAGGAGAGTGATATTGGGCATATCTTGCTTTTTGCCCCAGTTGAAAATATCCAGGCCTTTTTTTTTTGTATGGTAAGTCTACAGGAATATGGTGGGTGTGACCTCTGAGCACCAGAAGGTATTGTCTGCCTAGGTACTCTCTGGGGGTGGGGTGCATTCTTCATAACAGAAGGGGGAGCTCATGTCTCCCTGGAAACCTGAGTCACTGCCCCTTCCCTTTACTTCCTCCTTTCTGAACAGCCTTTCTCTCTGAATGGAGCTGGAGAGCTTTCTGGAGGTGGGTCAATTTGCTTATGCTAGGCTCATGTTGGATGGAGGGAGTGCCCCTCTTCCTGCATATGGCCACCTCAGTATTGGAGAATGACTCAGCAAAGGTATTCTCTCCATCATCGTTTGTGTTTCCATGCCTTGATCCCCCTACTCTCCTCATGCAGGACCAGTCCTCTCGGCTTTCCTCATCCCCGTAGCCCCAGGTAAGTGACTGTGAGTGAGATTTCCTGTGCTGGCACTTTAAGGCTGCTGCACCTTCTTTGCAAGGCCATTTCCTGCAGATAGAAATCCCACTCTTCTCCCCACTCAATGCTGTCAGGCTGCTTCCTCCAGTCTCTGGGTCTCTAGGCTGCAGTTCCAATCCTGGGGCTGAAAACCCCAGTCTCCTGGGTTCTCTCTCCCCATTGTGAGAATCCCTCTGGACCCTCAGCCACCACTAGCTCCTGGGAGCAGGGGAGCCACCACTGCATCCTTGCACTTTCTACCACTCTCAGTGTGTTTTCTTCTGTGCTCTTTGTTTTTTGAGTCCTGTTCTTTTAGTCCAAAGTTTGTTTTTCAGTATGATTGTTCTTAAATTAATAGGTAATTCAGTTTGGTCCTGGGAGGTGGTATTTTGTCTGACTGCCTACTCCACTGCCATCTTTAAATGTTTTTTTTTTTAGGTTTAATTGACATATAGCATTATGTAAGTTTCAGGTGTCCAATATAATAATTTGATATTTGTGTATATTGTGAAATGATTATTGCAATGTCTAGTTAACATCTGTCACTATGCATAGTTACAATTATTTTTTTCATGATGAGAACTTTTAAAATCCACTCAGCAATTTTCAAATGTGCAATAAAGTATTATCAGCCATGCTGTACATTACATCCCAATAACTTTTTTATTTTATAACTGGAAGTTTGTACCTTTTAATCCCTTCACCCATTTCTCCCACTGCCTCCCCCTGGCAACCATCATCAGTCTGTTCTTTGTATCTATGGGTTTTTTCTTCTTCTTCTTAGATTCCACATGTAACTGAGATAATATAGTACTTGTCTGTCTTTGTCTAACTTCTTTCACTTAGTATACTGTAATGCCCTCAACTTCCATCCAGTTTGTTGCAAATGGCAAGATTTTATTTTTTATGGTTAAATAATATTCCATTTATAAATACTTCACATTTTCTGTCCATTCATCCATTGATGGACACTTAGGTTGCTTGTGTATCTTGGCTTTTATAAATAATGTTGTAATAAATGCAGGGGTATATATATCTGTTTGAGTCAGTGTTATTTTTTTTTGGGATAAATACCCAGAAGTAGAAGTGCTGACTTATAAGATAGTTCTATTTTTAGTTTTTGAGAAACCTCTATACTGTTTTCTGTAGTGACTACACAAATTTACACTCCCACCAATAGTGCATAAGGATTTACTTTTCTCTGCATTCTTCAACACTTGTTATTTCTTGTATGTGTTTTTCTTTAATAGCCATTCCAACAGGTATGAAGTGACATCTCATTGTGGTTTTGATTTGCAAATTCCTGATGTGTGATGATGAGTATCTTTCATGTACCTGTTAGTGCCTTTGGAAAAATGTCTATGTAGAAATCTAGATCATCTGTCCATTTTTAAATCAGCGTTTTTTCTATTAAGTTTTATGAGTTCTTTATATATTTTGAATATTAACTCCTTATCATATATTTTATTTGGAAATATTTTATCTCATTTTTTAGGTTGTCTTTTTATTTTGTTGATGGTTTCCTTTGCTCTGCAGAAGCTTTAAAGTTTGATGTACTCATTTATTTTTCTTTTGTTGCCTTTGCTTTTGGTATTAGAGCCAAAAAAATTATCACCTAGATCAATGCCAAGAGCTTACCACCCATGTTTTCTAGTAGGAGTTTTTTTTAAATTTTAAGTCTTACATTCAAGTCTTTAATCCATTTTGAATTAATTTTTGTATATGGTGGAAGATAATAATACAGATTGATTCTTTCATATGTGGTTTCCTGAGAGTACCCTTCAGCTATTGTCTATTGTATCTTTTGTTATAAGTTAATTGGCCATATGTACATGGGTTTTTTTTCTGGTTCTCCATTCTGTTTCATTGGTTTGTGTCTGTTTTTATGCCAATACCATTCTTTTCTGATTATTGTAGCTTTGTATTATAGTTTGAAATTGGGGTGCATGATTTCTTCAGTCTTGCCATTCTTTCTCAAGATGGCTTTGACTATTTGGGGTCTTTTGTGATCTCACTCAAATTTTAGGATTGAGCCCTGGCCGGTTGGCTCAGCGGTAGAGCGTCGGCCTAGCGTGCGGAGGACCTGGGTTTGATTCCCGGCCAGGGCACACAGGAGAAGCGCCCATTTGCTTCTCCACCCCTCCGCCGCACTTTCCTCTCCGTCTCTCTCTTCCCCTCCCACAGCCAAGGTTCCATTGGAGCAAAGATCGCCCAGGCGCTGGGGATGGCTCTGTGGCCTCTTCCTCAGGTGCTAGAGTGGCTCTGGTCACAACATGGCGATGCCCAGGATGGGCAGAGCATCGTCCCCTGGTGGGCAGAGCATCGCCCCTGGTGGACGTGCTGGGTGGATCCCAGTCGGGCACATGCGGGAGTCTGTCTGACTGTCTCTCCCTGTTTCCAGCTTCAGAAAAATGAAAAAAAAATTTTAAGATTGTTTGTTGTATTTCTGTGAAAAATGGTGCCGGGGTCCAGCCCCGGGGGGAATCCAGGGGTCCCACAGGAAGAGACAGCATCGGCACGAATCGAGTGAGAGAGCCAAATTCTTTTTTCTTCTCTTTAGCATTTACTGCCAGGCATCTCTCTCAATTGCTGGTCTAGCTTTCCTTTTATGCACACACACTAAGTTACAATCACATGGGATTCAGAATATATTGATTAGTCATTGTTTTTGTTTCACTATGGTTACATTTTCTAGGTAACAGTTAATTCATTTCTATAAACTATAAATCAGGTGTTAAGTCATTCAAAGTACAATTATACAATAACTTGAACAGCAATAACAATATTGGTACAAACTTCCAAAAGGTCAGTACTGATTAATAACTCTACCTTGTCTAAGATTCTATAGTCAAATTTTATTTATTTACTATATTCATACACTAGTTAAGTTCTAACTTTATTCTTCTCAGAGTGTTCCACCACCTGCAGGTCAGGTATGCAAGAAGAAAGGAAAGTTACTCTACTCTACCACATGGAAAGGCTAGGGAGGAAAAGTGATGAATTAAGTGAAGGCTGAAAGGTGCTCTGTGTATAGTTACTGTTTCCTACCTATTCATAAGTCACAATCTATTCTTTCTAACATGATTAATGAGAAGAAATTCTCCTACAAACTTAACCCTTTACGAGGAATATTATAGCCAGCCTCTTATATCTATGAGCCCAGTACAAGGGGCTTACAGGCTTTTCTGTGGAACTCACACCCTTTGTCTAATTTCCAAAGAAATTACTATGAATCTACAGGGAAAGCATGGTACTATTATCCCTGTGCTATAAATGATAGCACACACCCAGAAAAAAGAGGGAATAAAAGGCCAGATTAATACAAAAAGGTCAAAGGAGGAAGTATCATTGTGCCTTTCTTTGCGGTGACTTTGTCAACCAGCAGCCGTTGGTCTTCTCTGCTGTGACTTTGTCAATCAGCAGTTTTTGATCTTCTTCTGCTGTGACCTTGTCAGCCAGCAGTTGTGGGTCTTCTCCTGCTGTGACCTTGTCAGCCAGCAGTTGTAGATCGGATCCCAACAAAATGGCATTGTAATTTTGATAGAGATATCATTGAATCTGTAGATTGGGTAATGTGGACAGTTAAACAATATTAATTCTTCTAATCCATGCATATGTAATATCTTTCCATTTATTTGTGTCTTTACTGTCATTGTTTTCAGTGTAGAGGTCTTTCACTTCCTTGGTTAAGTTTATTACTAGGTATTTTATTCTTTTCAATGCAATTATAGAGGGGATTTTTTTAAAATTTATGTTACTTAACCTGTGTAATTGTTAACCAGTGTAATTGTTACCCCAATAGATTTAATTAAAAATTAATAAAAAACAGATATTTTTTTATTTTTACTAGAAATGCAATAGATTTTTGTGTATTGATTAGGTAGCTTACCATTTTACTGGATTTGTTTATTCTATTTTTTTTGGTGTGTTTAGAATTTTTTATATATGTTATGTCATCTGCAGTAGTGACAGTTTTACTTCCTTCTGATTTCAATGTCTTCTATTTTTTTCTCTTGCATAATTGCTTTGGGTAGGAATGTCAATACTATGTTAAATAAAAGTGGCAAGAGTGGGCATCATTGTCTGGTTTTTGATCTTAGAGAAAATATTTTCAGTCTTTCACCATTAAGTATGATGTCAGCTGTACACTTGTCATTTACAGTCTTTATTATGTTGACAACTCCCTTTATTCTAGTAATGTATTGTATGTTCTATTGTGTTAAGATCACAAATTATTTAGTCATTTTCTCATTTCAATACATTAATAGAGTCTCCAATACTTGCTTTTACAAAGTTGTAATGATTGTTATTATAGGAGTCATCTTCTCTAAGAGGTATGTTCTCTCTATATCCACTTTATTGAGGGTTTTTATCTTATATAAATGTTGAATTTTTTCAAATGCTTTTTTTGCATCTATTGAGGTGGTTATATAATTTTATACATAAAATATATATAAATATGTTTATACATCACATTTATAAAATGTTTTTATGTTTATCACCATTTAAATGTAGTTAAAATTATGTAAGTGGTATACACTACATATATTTTTACAACTTTATTTTTACTTTTCATTATGTTTATGTGGCTAAACACAACTCTCTTTATTCTAATAATGTATGTTCTATTGTGTTAACATCACAAATTATTTAGTCATTTTCCCATTTCAGTACATTAATAAAGTCTCCAATACTTGCTTTTACAAAGTTGTAATGATTGTTATTGTATGAGTCATCTTCTCTAAGATTTGAGTGTTCTTTTTAGTGTACTTACCCATGAGTGGCATTTGGATTGTAGCTTATGTGCTATTTAAGAAATGTTGCCAGTTGTTTTGAAGATGTTGAAAATTTTTTGAACAAATATTTTTTTTTCACAGCTTCTTTAGTACTTGGTATTGTCAGATACTTTATTTTGTATTTGTCATTTTTCTTTTTGCTTTAACTTGCATTTCCTACTAGTGAGGTTGAAAAAATTTTCTGTTTTCTATTAGGATTTCTACTTCAGTGAATTGCTTACTTACTTGCTAATTTCTTTAAGTGTAATTTTTATAACAACATTTAACATTTACAAAGCACATACTGCATGTCAGGCAAAATTGGAAGTGCTATTAATGTAAAATAGAAATCATAATAAAAAAAACCTCATCTAAACTCACATAGGCGGCAATTGGCAGATAAAAATTTAGACTCGTGGTGTCTGGCTACATGTTTATGCACTTAGCCACTATTCTATATTGTCTGGTAGGACAGAAATCCTACCTTCTTTCTGTTCTCCTTCTTTATATTTTTTATGGCTATTCTTGGCACTCTGGTTTTGCATATGTATTTTTAAAAACCTGCTTGTCAGATTCCTCCAAATTCTGTTAGAATTTTTATTTTCATTATATGGAAATTGTGCTTTAATTTGGAAAGACTTAATACTTTCACACAGTCATCTTTTCCCCCATAAGTGAATGTGTTCTATCTTTCCACATAGTTATTTCCTTTCTTTGTGTTATTTAATGACTTTAATGGATTTGAAATAATTTTCTCCATGAAAGGAAAGCATTTGTCTTATTCTCTTTTTTAAAATGTTTTTTTTAAATAAATTTTTATTTTAATGGGGTGACATCAATAAAACAGGGTACATACATTCAAAGAAAACATTTCCAGGTTATCTTGTCATTTAGTTATGTTGCATACCCATCACCCAAGAGAGATCGTCCTCTGCCACCCTCCATCCAGTTCTCTCTGTACCCCTCCCCTCCCCTCCCCCTCTCCCTCCTTCCCTCCCCCCACCCCCTATAGCCACCACACTCCTGTTCATGCCTCTCAGTCTCGCTTTTATGTCCCACTAATGTATGTAATCCTGCAGTTCCTGTTTTTTTCTGATTCGCTTATTTCACTCCGCACAATGCAACCAAGACTCCACCATTCCGCTATAAGTGATCCAATGTCACCATTTCTCCTAGCTGAATAATATACCATGGTGTATATGTGCCCCATCTTCTTCATCCAGTCCTCTACTTTTTTTACAGTGATTAAAAGCCTTTAAGCAAACTCTTGGCCAATACAGCAAGAATCCCTAAAAGAGTAGTGTCCTTAACATGTTCCCCAAGTCCAAGTTGGCCCCCTCACCATGCCAAATCCCTGAAAAATGCAACCCAACCACAGTTCAGTCTGTTAGGAGCTGTCACAGGGAGCAGGAGTCCAGGAAAGTTCCCCACAGGAAAAGTCCGTATGGCACTGGAATTGTTGTCACCATTCTATACTTTGCAGCTCATGTCCAAGTCCCAATGACCACTGCTTCTAGCTGGTAATGATTCAGGTAGACTGGAAAAAGCCATTTGCAGCATGTGTGGATATGGAGCTTCTGTTCTCCTCTGCCTGGAGAGTTGAGACCAGGTTGCTTTTCCCTGGAGCTCTGTGACTGTGGCCTGGTAAAGAGAACCTTGGGATACACTAAGCTGGGTGGCAAAGGTAAATTCATAATACAAGTTGGCAAAAGGAGGAAAGAGAGCTCTAAATTAAGAGTAGGTCCCAGCCTGAAATATGAGTGGGGCATTGAGGTAGGAGGAATAAAGGAAACACTATATATTAAGCAAAGCAGCAGAAAATAGAACTATCAACACCCACAACAGAGATCTTTGAGGGAAGAATAAAAAACCTGACTATTCAGGCTAAACATAGTTAAGTGGCCCTTGTGCAAATGAGATCAGTTTACCTGCTTCTTGGAAGAAATACCCTAGGCTCGTCCACAGTGTTGTAGATGGGGTCGACGGCCCTGGGCACCTTCAGCCTTCAGTGGCAAACCCCAGCATTCTGGGCAAGGTTAGGTCATAGGTGGCTGGAGCAGGCCTGGAAGAGACTGAACCCTCCCTTAGAGGAGCGAGGGTGAAGCCCACCTTCCAGTGTCCCTGTTTCCTCACAGTAGAGGTGTGTAAGCCTGGCAGGCTTTAGCTCAATGACCTTCCTTTCCACTATTGAAGCAGGACCCAGATGGCATCCTATGAGACCCCTTTGGGGTGTTGGAGCCTTTAAGGGTTTATCCTAAAAGCTGGTAGTTCCCCTGATCTCTATTGGGCTTTTTCTGCCTCTAGGTATCTTAAAAGCCATTCTCAGAAGATCTCGCTGAGGGGTTTGAGGATCCCCATCCGCCTATATAAATCTTTTCCATATATCTGGAGCTATTTGGAAAAAAGACAGAACAGTGTTATTAGCTAGATCTAATAAAGAAGGTAGATTTGGTGTCTCCTGTTCATCAGCTTTCAAAAGAAATGTAAATTTTTTTTTTTTAAGTAAAAAGCATGATATGGTAGACCCGTCGGAGTCATTGAGAAAATGTATTTTTTTTTGCTGCTGCAAATGGCATGTTTAAACACATTTACTTGTGTTTTTTTTTATTTAGAAATTAAATTTAATGGGGTGATTCTGGTTCTTAGGAACACATAGATTTCAGGTGTACATCTTCATAGCCTGTGAACTTTTATTGTGTTGTGTGCCTATCACACAAAGTCAGACCTCTTTCTTTTACCTTGTATTCAGCTCCCTTTA
>NW_027095476.1:0-109570 GCF_036850765.1 Saccopteryx bilineata | reverse complement strand
CTTCCCCTCTCCTTTTCTGTCCTCCCCCCCTCCTGTAACCTTGCTGGATAGAGTAGTCTTGGTTATAGGCTCTTGTTCTGCATTACTTTGAATATTTCTTGCCATTCCCTTCTGGCCTCAAGTGTTTCTGTTGAGAAGTTGGAAGTCATCCTTATGTAGGGCTTTTTTGTAGGTGATAGCCTTTTTTTCTCTTTATCACTTAGCTTTGGTATTTTAATTATGATGTGTCTTGGTATAGGTTTCTTTGGGTTTCTCTTTAATGGAGACCTCTGTGCTTCTTGAATTGTGAGAGTTTTTTCTGCATTAATTAAGGGAAGTTTTCAGCTATGATATGATTGAACAAAGTCTCTATCCCTTGTTCTTTCTCTTCTTCTTCAGGAACCCCTATGATTCGGATGTCATTTCTCTTCATGTTGTCACAGAGCTCTCTTAGAGTTTCCTCAGACATTTTGCATCTCTTTTCTTTTTTCTGCTCTGCTTCTGTGCCTTCATTTATCATGTTTTCTAACTTGCTGATTCAATCCTCAGCTTTATTCATCCTGCTTTTATTTTTTTTCCATTGTGGTCTTTATTTCTGATATTGTATTTTTCATTTTTGACTGATTCTTTTTTATTATTTCAATGTTTTTTTTAATATTTGCTATGTCTTTATTTAGGTGTTTGTAATGACCACCTATTGTTCTAAGGTCTTTGAGCATCCTAACAATAATTATTTTAAACTCTGCATCCAGTAATTCGGTTATATCTAACTCATTTAGTTCCTTTTCTGGGGATTTCTCTTGATTCATTTGTGTTGCATTTCTCTGCCTTTCCATATTTTCTGTGTATAAGAAGTTTTGGCCTCTAGAGTTCAATGGGTGTGGCCTCTGTGTTCACTAGGTGTAGTCTGTCTGCAGGCCCACCACCTTCTCTGCCTCTGCAGCCTAGGGCTGTTAGGGTATGGGCATTGCCGGTGCCAGCCCTTTGGGGCTGTTGCTGTGGTTTCTGCCTCTCCTCCACAGGAGGGGCTGTGATCACATGCCTGGGTCTACAAGCCTTGGTGGCTTCAGTCTTTGGCCCACTCCCATGGGTGGGGTTATGTGCCATGCCCAGGAACATGCCTCAGCAGCACAGGCAGGGGTGAGCACCTTTGCTCAACTGTAGGGCTCCACCTGTTTCTGGGCTTTCGCCCCATCCCCTTGGGAGGAATCTTCTCTGGTCAACTGCAGGCCTCAGCTCTGCAGGCTGGGTGGGACTGTGCACTTGTGCTTAGTCATGGGACTCTGCCTGTTTTGGGCTTTCACACCACTTCCATGAAAGGAGCCAGCTTGTGTGTCAGGCAGCAAGCCTCAGTTCCACAACCCAGTGAGGCTTAAGCTCTGCTGTAGTTAATTTCAAATAGGGTCTAATCCAATTAATGTCTCCCAATAATTTTTGATAGTCATTTAGAGTTTTTAAATGATCTTTTCTTAATTGTAACTTTTGAGGACTGACAATATCTGTAGACAGAATATGCCTCAAGTAATTAAAAGGTGGCTGTATTTGAATTTTTTCAGGGGCTATTTTTAATCCAAAGTTCTGTAAAGACTGAGTTGTTTCTTGTAAAATATTATGCAATTTTTTTCGATCAGGCAGAGCAAGCAAATATCATCCATATAGTGAATTAAATAAAGATCAGGATATTTTATTCTTATTGGATCTAAAGCTTGATTCACAAATTTTTGACAAAGCATGGGACTGTTTTTCATTCCCTGGGGCAAAACCTTCCACTGATATCTCTCATAAGGTTGTTTAAAATTTTCTGATGGCAAACTAAATGCAAACCTTTGACAATCTTGTGTAGCCAATGGTATAGTAAAAAAGCAGTCCTGTAAATCTATAACAATTACACTGTAGCCACAAGGCACCGTAACTGGTGAGGGGAGCCCAGGTTGTAGTTACCCCATATCTTCCATTGTGGCATTTATAGCCCTAAGGTCCTGTAGCAACCTCCATTTTCCTGATTTCTTTTTAATAACAAAAACAGGAGTATTCCATGGACTTTTAGAAACTTCTATATGTCCATCCTGTAATTGCTGCATAACTAATTCTCTGGCTGCCTTAATTTTTTCTGAATTCAGGTGCCACTGTTATACCCATACTGGGTTGTTAGATTTTCAGTAAATAGGATTGGCAGCAAATAGCTCAGTGGCCCCAACTATAAATTTGTATATTCTATACCATGTCTTCCTTGATTTTCTAACACCTGAATTGGATATACTTGGCCATGCTGTTTCTTCCCTAGCCCTCAATTAGGGTCAAAACCCATCTGTAACATTTTTGCAGTTACTTTTGAATTCGGGCTGTACATGAAAACACCCATTTGTTCTAAAATGTCTCTCCTCCAGAGAGATAATGGTATACTTGAAATTACATAGGGACAGAAAGTTCCTTGGTTACTATCTTCATCCTGCCAGGTTAATATTTGAGAACTTTTAGCAACATTTGAAGCCTGGCCAAGTCCAACTAATGAGGTTGGAGTTGACTGAGTTGTCCAGGCTCGAGGCCAATATTTGCTAGCAATGCAGAAGACGTATGCCCCAGTATCTAAAAGCCCCTCAATTTCTTTTCCAGAAATCTTTAATTTCTTTAATGGCTGAATTTTCTTAATTTCTTGTATCCAAAACACAAAATCACTGGAGCCAAAGGCACCTTCTCCCCATTTTTGTTCAGATATAGGCTTTCCAACGAGAGAGTAAGGCAATAGTAAAAGATGAACAATTCTTTGACCACGGCAAATCTCAAGTGTTTTAATTGGGGGAGCAATCCTTACTTTTATCTCCCCTTCATAGTCTGAATCAATTATTCCTGTAATTATGTATATTCCTTTTAAAGATGTTGAACTTCTGCCAATTAATAATCCAACCATTCCTTTAGGAAGGGGACCTTTAACTCCTGTTGTTAATGTAACCGCAGGACTGTCAGGGGTTAATATTGCTGAGGCGGTGGAACAGAGGTCCAGTCCTGTGCTGCCTGGGTTTGCCCTGGTGAGGTCTGAGATGACCGACCAGAGTTGACAAATGGATTCAGGTTGGCCCCAATTATTATTGGGGCCTGAGGTTGGCCCCCTTCCCAGTTTTCCTGATTGTTACTTTAATTACTTGCCAGATTTTGGTTTTGTGGGGCTGCCATTCCATTCTTAATTTTAGTCCTAATGGCTGTCCATTTTTGTGAAATTTAGAATGGCACTGCTTTGCCCAATGATATCCTTTTTGACAGCATGGACACAAAGTCTTAGGCAATGGGACATTATTATTAGCATTATTAATTATGGGAGCTGCCCCTTGCACTCCTGGGCCTGCTTGCCCACTCTTGTTAGGGCATTGTCAGCTAAAGTGGCCCGGTTACAAGTGAAGCAAGTAAGACTTCCCTTAGAGGAAGCTTCATTGTCAGATGGCATTTTTCCTTGATACATAGTCTTAATAAATTGAGGATACATTTCTCCTTTTAAAGCTGCAGCAATAGTTACTCCCTGAATAAAAGCAGGATTTACATCCTGACAGGCTTTGATGAAATCACCTATTGTTCCTTCTCTCTTCACTGACCGCAACATGGCCTGGCAAGTGGAATTAGCATTTTCATAAGCTAACTGTTTAATTATAATATCTCCTGCCATCTCATTTGAAATAACTCTTCTAACTGCTTGAATCAACCGAGCAACAAACTCCTCATAAGGTTCATCACCTTTCTGTTTTACTCCTACCACAGTAACATCTCCACCAGGTGGAGCCAGTAACCTTCTCCAAGATGATATAGCACAACCATTCACTTGCATCAAAGCCAGTTTAGAAAGTTTTAACTGTTCACTAACATCAGCAAATTCTCCTTCTCTGGTAATCATTTCTCTAATCACAGGATTATGAGATCTCTGATTCTTAACCGCCTGTTGTTTAGCTTGCTCCTCATATTCAGCTCTTCAAAGGAGATAATTTACTCCAGATAAACAAGATTTAGTCACCTATTCCCAATCATAAGGAGTCATCCAATTATGAGAAACTGTTTCCACCAAAGACATAGTATAAAGAGAGGTGGGTCCATATTGACTGCAAGCCATTTTCAACTCTTTCAATAATTTATAAGAAAGGGGCTCCCATGTAGGAACCCCCTCATCATCAAATTTACCAGCCACAACCACAGGAAAACATAATGCCAAATCAGTTTCCCCTTGGTCACAAGAAGCTTGAATTGCCTTCTGCAACCCTGTTAACCCTGATGATTTTTTCTTTTCATTAACATCTGGTGATTGTACTGGTAGAGGCAAAGACATTCTAATAACTTTATTTTATTATTTTTGTCAGTCTTGGGGGGATATAATATGGGCAAGACTGTTTTTGACTTCTAATCCTCATTATTCCTATTATATTTAGCTGTCTCATCTTCTAACTCAGCCTCATCAGATGATGATAAATGATCTTCACTATCATCCTGATGTTTACTTAATTTTAAAGAGGCCATACCATAATCTGTACTATCTTGAGACTGCCTTCTATTTCTGATTAATGGAGTCTCTTCTTTTGGAGGAGCAGTTGCCTTAGAAAATTTATGCATCTCATGTTCTTGATCTAAGGCATCTTTAATCAAGCTCCATAAAGCAAATGTATCGACTGGGACCCTTTCTGGTTTATGTAGCTCATAGTGAAGTTTTAGATCTTCTCCAACCTTAGCCCATGTCTTGTGACTAAGCGTTCCCTCATCTGGAAACCATGGAGAACATTCTTGTATGAAATGCAGAATACAATCTACTTGTTGAGGGGAAACACTAACTTTTTATGGAAAGTGTATACTGTATGACTTCTATAAAGAGTCTTCTTTCTTTAGATTCAGTATGGCCCATGACTTCTCAAAATCTTAAGGTCTGTAATCCTCCACCTATCCTCACCCTGTATTCCTTACAGGGGGGTCTGCAGCACCCTGAGTGTAGTCCTAGCCATCCCGAGACAATGAGGGGGGCTTACCTGCGCATCCCTGTTTGGGCACCAAATGCCAGGGTCCAGCCCCAGGGGGAATCCAGGGGTCCCACAGGAAGAGACGGCATCGGCATGAATCGAGTGAGAGAGCCGAATTCTTTTTTCTTCTCTTTAGCATTTACTGCCAGGCATCTCTCTCAATTGCTGGTCTAGCTTTCCTTTTATGCACACACACTAAGTTACAATCACATGGTATTCAGAATACATTGATTAATCATTGTTTTTGTTTCACTATGGTTACATTTTCTAGGTAACAGTTAATTCATTTCTATAAACTATAAATCAGGTGGTAAGTCATTCAAAGTACAATTATACAATAACTTGAACAGCAATAACAATATTGGTACAAACTTCCAAAAGGTCAGTACTGATTAATAACTCTACCTTGTCTAAGATTCTATAGTCAAATTTTATTTATTTACTATATTCATACACTAGTTAAGTTCTAACTTTATTCTTCTCAGAGTGTTCCACCACCTGCAGGTCAGGTATGCAAGAAGAAAGGAAAGTTTCTCTACTCTACCACATGGAAAGGCTAGGGAGGAAAAGTGATGAATTAAGTGAAGGCTGAAAGGTGCTCTGTGTATAGTTACTGTTTCCTACCTATTCATAAGTCACAATCTATTCTTTCTAACATGATTAATGAGAAGAAATTCTCCTACAAACTTAACCCTTTACGAGGAATATTATAGCCAGCCTCTTATATCTATGAGCCCAGTTCAAGGGGCTTACAGGCTTTTCTGTGGAACTCACACCCTTTGTCTAATTTCCAAAGAAATTACTATGAATCTACAGGGAAAGCATGGTACTATTATCCCTGTGCTATAAATGATAGCACACACCCAGAAAAAAGGGGGGATATAAGGCCAGATTAATACAAAAAGGTAAAAGGAGGAAGTATCATTGTGCCTTTCCTTTGCAGTGACTTTGTCAACCAGCAGCCGTTGGTCTTCTCTGCTGTGACTTTGTCAATCAGCAGTTTTTGATCTTCTTCTGCTGTGACCTTGTCAGCCAGCAGTTGTGGGTCTTCTCCTGCTGTGACCTTGTCAGCCAGCAGTTGTAGATCGGCTCCCAACAAAATGGCATTGTAATTTTGATAGAGATTTCATTGAATCTGTAGATTGGGTAATGTGGACAGTTAAACAATATTAATTCTTCTAATCCATGCATATGTAATATCTTTCCATTTATTTGTGTCTTTACTGTCATTGTTTTCAGTGTAGAGGTCTTTCACTTCCTTGGTTAAGTTTATTACTAGGTATTTTATTCTTTTCAATGCAATTATAAAGGGGATTTTTTTTTAAATTTATGTTACTTAACCTGTGTAATTGTTAACCAGTGTAATTGTTACCCCAATAAATTTAATTAAAAATTAATAAAAAACAGATATTTTTTTATTTTTACTAGAAATGCAATAGATTTTTGTGTATTGATTAGGTAGCTTACCATTTTACTGGATTTGTTTATTCTAACTATTTTTTTGGTGTGTTTAGAATTTTTTATATATGTTATGTCATCTGCAGTAGTGACAGTTTTACTTCTTTCCAATTTCAATGTCTTCTATTTTTTTCTCTTGCATAATTGCTTTGGTTAGGACTGTCAATACTATGTTAAATAAAAGTGGCAAGAGCGGGCATCATTGTCTGGTTTTTGATCTTAGAGAAAATATTTTCAGCCTTTCACCATTGAGTATGATGTCAGCTGTATACTTGTCATTTACAGTCTTTATTATGTTGACAACTCCCTTTATTCTAGTAATGTATTGTATGTTCTATTGTGTTAAAATCACAAATTATTTAGTCATTTTCCCATTTCAATACATTAATAGAGTCTCCAATACTTGCTTTTACAAAGTTGTAATGATTGTTATTGTATGAGTCATCTTCTCTAAGAGGTATGTTCTCTCTATATCCACTTTATTGAGGGTTTTTATCTTATATAAATGTTGAATTTTTTCAAATGCTTTTTTTGCATCTATTGAGGTGGTTATATAATTTTATACATAAAATATATATAAATATGTTTATACATCACATTTATAAAATGTTTTTATGTTTATCACCATTTAAATGTAGTTAAAATTATATAAGTGGTATACACTACATATATTTTTACAACTTTATTTTTACTCTTCATTATGTTTATGTGGCTAAACACAACTCTCTTTATTCTAGTAATGTATGTTCTATTGTGTTAACATCACAAATTATTTAGTCATTTTCCCATTTCAGTACATTAATAAAGTCTCCAATACTTGCTTTTACAAAGTTGTAATGATTGTTATTGTATGAGTCATCTTCTCTAAGAGTTGAGTGTTCTTTTTAGTGTACTTACCCATGAGTGGCATTTGGATTGTAGCTTATGTGCTATTTAAGAAATGTTGCCAGTTGTTTTTTGAAGATGTTGAAAAATTTTTGAACAAATATTTTTTCTTCACAGCTTCTTTAGTACTTGGTATTGTCAGATACTTTATTTTTTATCTGTCATTTTTCTTTTTGCTTTAACTTGCATTTCCTGCTAGTGAGGTTGACAAAATTTTCTGTTTTCTATTAGGATTTCTACTTCAGTGAATTGCTTACTTACTTGCTAATTTCTTTAAGTGTAATTTTTATAACAACATTTAACATTTACAAAGCACATACTGCATGTCAGGCAAAATTGGAAGTGCTATTAATGTAAAACAGAAATCATAATAAAAAAAACCTCATCTAAACTCACATAGGTGGCAATTGGCAGATAAAAATTTAGACTCGTGGTGTCTGGCTCCTTGTTTATGCACTTAGCCACTATTCTATATTGTCTGGTAGGACAGAAATCCTACCTTCTTTCTGTTCTCCTTCTTTATATTTTTTATGGCTATTCTTGGCACTCTGGTTTTGCATATGCATTTTTAAAAACATGCTTGTCAGATTCCTCCAAATTCTGTTAGAATTTTTATTTTCATTATATGGAAATTGTGCTTTAATTTAGAAAGACTTAATACTTTCACACAGTCATCTTTTCCCCCATAAGTGAATGTGTTCTATCTTTCCACATAGTTATTTCCTTTATTTGTGTTATTTAATTACTTTAATGGATTTGAAATAATTTTCTCCATGAAAGGAAAGCATTTGTCTTATTCTCTTTTTTAAAATGTTTTCCTGAGAAAATGTATTTTTTTTGCTGCTGCAAATGGCATGTTTAAACACATTTACTTGTGCTTTTTTAAATTTAGAAATTAAATTTAATGGGGTGATTCTGGTTCCTAGGAACACATAGATTTCAGGTGTACATCTTCATAGCCTGTGAACTTTTATTGTGTTGTGTGCCTATCACCCAAAGTCAGACCTCTTTCTTTTACCTTGTATTCAGCTCCCTTTACTCCCCTCCCACACTGCCCACCCATATCCCTCTGGTAACTATTTAACTTTCTTCTATGTTCATGAGTCTCAGTTGTATATTCCACCTATATAGTTCTTAGCTTGTTCTGATTTACTTAATTTGCTTAGCATAATATTTGTGCTTTTAAAAATGTCTACGTAAAAACAAAATTCTTGTACATTCATTTCTTAGCCAGAAAATTTTTTATAGTTCTCATTAAGTTTAATAGTTTGTGTAGATTTTCTAAAATCAGCAACTATAATTTCAGTGAGGAGAAGTTTTATCTAAATTTTACACCTTTATTTAATTTTCTTATCTTATGATTTCTTACTTCCTCTTCTGGTCCTTATCTGATAATGGAATCTAGTATTTTATATGCCTCCTAAAAAGGATTAGGAAGAATTTCTTCCCTCCCCATACCCTCATAGCATCTGGAATACTTTGCATAATATGGGGATTATCTTTCTCTTGAATAGTTGATAGCACTTATTTATAAAATCATCTGGGCCTTTTTAGTAGGTAGATTTTAAATTACTCATTTATTGCTTAAATAATTTTAGGTCTCTTTTTTAAAATTTCTATTAGTAACCATTTGTTCTGTGTTTATGTTAATTAACCAATTTTATCATAAATTTTACTTTAAAATATGAAAAAATTCAAAGCCATTGAAAAGTATAAAATGTGATGTAACAGTCATATAAAATTCCACCAAGTTCAACAGGTTTTAACTATTTGCCATATTTGCTTTAGATCTTTCTCTAAGAGACAGGATGAGTGGTGGAGAGAGGGAGGATGGAAGGAAATAAAGGAGGAAAGACAAAAATATACAGTGGGGAAAAAGTAGGTTTACAGTTATGCATAAGGAAGATAATACAATCATTAATAAATGACTATTTAGTCATTTAATAATTTAATTATTAATTAAGAATAAGGCAAGAATAAACTCTGTGTTTCCTGTACTCAGAACTATAAGCCTGCTTTTGCCCCACTCTGTATTACAGAAACAGCTAAAGGTACACTTTAACATTTCATCTCACTTTTTCTTGAGATGACCATTAACCGGAAGCGGTTGTATATCACATTTCTGTATTATAGCTGTAGCAGAGAGGAAAGAAAGAAGTCTTTGGAAAAGAATGCCAAGGAGGTATGCACTGAGGAGATGCTCTTTGAGCAAAGACTCAATAATGTGAGGCAGTGAGTCATGCATGTATCTGTGGAAGGAGAAATCCAGGCAGAAGGAGCAGCAAGTTCAAAGGTGGTAAGGCAGAAGTGTGCCTGGTGCACCCAAGACTCTGCAGTGTGACAGGGAGGCAGTATGGGGTTGGGGAGTGGGTGCAGATCATGGAGAGCCTTATTAGACACAGAAGGATGTTCAGCTTTTACTGTGAGTGAGATAACAAGGCCTTTTACTTCCTTTTTGATTAGGTCCTTTTAGCTGCTATGGTGAGAAAAGTGTGTAGGGGCTGGGATAGAAGTGGAGAGACCAGTTAGGAGATTGTTTTAGGAATCCAAATATAATACGATGGTGGTTTAGCCAAGCTATAGGCTTTATCTGATTTATTTCTCACAAACCCCTTTAAGGTATATATATCATGCCCATTTACCAGTGAGGAGTTGAGGCTCAGAGGAGGTCCATCAGCCCTTTATCTGTTGAACAGAACAGAACTTGAACCTGTGTCTGACTTTATGTATATCCAGAAGTAGTTCACACTGAATAGCAAAACCATTTTGCCTAATTTAAAACCCAAAATAGTAACAATGGATCTTACAATGACTAGATTATTTGAACCTGGAATTTTGCAGAAATAATCTGCTGTACTGGTCCAGCTCATAAATATTTATATCAATATAAGGAAGCGGTATTATTGAAAAATTATTTAACCTTACCCAGTGGTGGCACAGTGGAATTGAGCATTGGTTGGGATGCTGAGGACTGAGTTTCAAAACCCAGAGGTTGCCAGCTTGAGCACAGACTCACTAGCTTGAGTACAGCTTCAGTGTGAGATCATAGACATAATCTCATGGTGGCTGACTTGAGTCCAGAGGTTACTGGTTTGAGCCCAAATGTCACTGGCTTAAAGCCCAAGGTCACTGGCTTGAGCTAGGGGTCACTAGCTCAGCTGGAGGTCCCCCCACTCAAGGCATATATGAGAAAGCAATCAATGAACAACTAAGGTGCCACAACAAAGAATTGATGCTCCTTATCTCTCTCCCTTCCTGTGTGTGTGTGTGTGTATATATATATATATACACACACACATACATACATACATACATACACACACACACACAGCACTTGAAAGACACTATTAGATATTAGAATTGTGGCAGTTGTATATAGTTTTCTGTTGGCCCAGTGCACAAAGATCACCTTGTGATTATGTGATCATAATTAGATTCATTGAGAAGGATTTATTGTATTTCAGTTGACTATACTCAAAATTTTTAGAAAGATCATGACAATTTGTTGCCATTTGGGTTTAGTTTCTATAATTGCTTATTAAAGATAATTTCTGGCATTATGTTTAATCAGTAGGTTATAAAAAAGATTTTGTGTTTTAGGATTTCAAAAGCATCTACAAATCCCAGAGAGCGCCCTGGCCAGTTGGCTCAGTGGTAGAGCGTCAGCCTAGTGTGTGGAGGACCTGGGTTTGATTCCCAGCCAGGGCACACAGGAGAAGCGCACATTTGCTTCTCCACCCCTCCGTCGCGCCTTCCTCTCTGTCTCTCTCTTCCCCTCCCGCAGCCAAGGCTCCATTGAAGCAAAGATGGCCTGGGCACTGAGGATGGCTCTGTGGCCTCTGCCTTAGGTGCTAGAGTGGCTCTGATCACAACATAGCGATGCTCAGGATGGGAAGAGCATCGCTCCCTGGTGGGCAGAGTGTCGCCCCATGGTGGGCGTTCCAGGTGGATCCTGGTCAGGTGCATGCGGGAGTCTGTCTGACTGTCTCTCCCTGTTTCCAGCTTCAGAAAAATGCAAAAAAAAATCCCAGAGAGCCATTGGATATTGACTAGGCAGTGTGGCCTTCAGCTGTACAAGTCACTTGGTGTCATAAAGTCTCAAGCAGGAAGGACTCAAAATAACTTAGTGGACTACCTTTATTTTATAGAGAAAAACTGAGGCAAAGAGAGGCTGATTGTATATTAACCAAACAAAGATGTGCTGAGAAGTGGTCCAGTGTTTTTAAAAAATAAGTTTTCAGACATCAGGCAGATATGTCTCTCTTACTGTCTATGTGACCTTGGGGATGTTATTTAATGTTCCTAAGCATGTGTGCGTGTGTGTGCACGTGTGTGCATGAGTGAAAACTGGATAATAACTATTTTGCATAGCAGTTGGGAAAATTTACAAATGTGTCAAACCTTCCAGGCAGTGTTTGGTACAAGATAAGTACTAGCTCTAATTTTAATTCCTTTTTTTTACTTCAGAAATTTTTTCAAGTATAACTTTATAAAGTACTGATCTCCAAGTCTAAGTCCAAGCCAAATTTTAAGCCTCATCTTTATTGGCAGCAACTTTAATCTATAAAGATACTTAATGAATTTTAGATACTTAATTATGGAATGGTGTATTTTATGAAGGGCCTATGGCTCCAAGGGAAAGGGGAAAAGATGGCTAGTACTCATTTCATTTAAAAAGCATCCTAGAGAAGACCTGGCCTGTTGTGATACAGTGGATAAAGCATCGACCTGGAATGCTAAGGTTGCTGGTTCAAAACCCTGGGCTTGCCCAGTCAAGGCACATATGGGAGTTGAAACTTCCTGCTCCTGCCCCCCTTCTCTCTCTTTCTCCTCACTCTTTAAAAATGAACAAATAAAGTCTAAAAAAATACACTTAAATTGCCCCCTGGTGGGCATGATAGGTGGATCCCAGTTGGGTTCATGTGGGAGTCTGTCTGACTGCCTCCCTGTTTCCAACTTCAGAAAAATACCAAAAAAAAGAAAAAAAAAAGAAAAGAAAAGCATCCTAGTGAAGGAAATAAAAAGATGACTTCTTTCATAAAGAAATGAGATTTCCCACTTTCAAGGGCCCGAAGTCCCACATTGCACCAGCAAAGGTTTTTTGCCTCAGTGATGCACGTATTTGAAGTATCTTATTTTCTCTCAGTGGGCTTTCAGTGTGCTGAAGGGCATTTGATTGCAATGTGGTAGACTAGACACATTTTCTTTGGGTACTATAAGGAGAAGTTATGAAACTCACAAGTTTGAAGTACACTTGTCAAGTCTCCACAATACAAATGACTCCATGTTGTTGTAAGACCTGCTTTCAGAGCTACTGTTTGCCAGAACAGAACATAATTATGATAGTGGGAGATGCATTTGAATGATCTTTTGAAAGCACTCAGTGCTGTTAGAGGGAGACTGATGTGTAATTACACAAAGAGAATATTTTGTCTTTGCTGCTTTTAAAAAAAGATGTTACTGAGTAAAGTCAGATATAGCTCAGCTAAAGCCTCAATAGATGCATTTTTAATGGAGATTCTATGGCTGAAGGCAAGAGACAGCTTTTTGGATTTTATTTTCCCTGAGTTCCTGAAGCAATTTGGTTCTGACACACACTAAACAACCCCTCCCCCAAGAAATGCATGATAAAGCATGCTGTGGGTATACTGTTTTACAATGGGGCAAATGCCTTTGCAGTGACTGGAACAATGTGTTCAGTATTCAGAATGTCTTCTGGGTGTCATGGTGTGGGCATAACAAAGTAATAATCATAGAGTTGCTTTGAAGTCATAGAGTCAGAACAAAGGCAAGAAAATTGTCCTGAGAAATATTATATCCAAATTTTATAGCAGCTTTATGAATGATAATCCATGCCTGGTATACAATAGATAAGGCATTGCTGTTGACAAGAAAGTATCTACCAAGAGATACATTCAAAAAACCTTCATGCAGACCACTCAATTTCTTTAATGCATTCTTCTTTCAAACAGGTTACAGAACAAAGGATTTCTTCATAACTTTCATTTGTTGTTGGCAGGCTGTGCTGATCTTGAGTATTTCTCAGTTCTTCATCAGCAGTGTGTTTGCAAACAACTTTGAATCATATATTGAATCTTAGTACAGTACTTTTCTTCTCCAGGGAGGGCTTCATATTGACATTTTGGAAACCAATACTTACTATAGATTGTACCCCCTCTGTTCAGCCCTAAATATGCACGTTCTATATTTGGATACCATCATGATATTAATAGGGCTTTCAGCAATTAGTGGAGATCCAAACTGATAGATATGTGAATTCCAAACTGCCCTCTTGATGTTCCACTTATCTGTCAGACCTCACCCTTACTGGACTATTGCCCCTGAGACAGAGAAATTTTAAGAAACTGACAAGTCGCCCCAAGGAGGGGCTCCAGACATACCAGGACTTTTTGATTCAACACCCACATGCTTGAAATTTTCTTGACCCCATATAATTTGTCCTCCTAGCTTGTACTGGTGCACTTCTCCCAGAGGAGTACCCGAGGAGGTCTTTCTCCTCTAATAAAGCCTGCACACCTGGTTGCCATCTCATTCTTACATCTGGTGCCAAAACCCAGAACAGGGTACTAACTGCCTGGACAATCCATCTTTGCTGTCCAAACTTACAACCAGGGAAGCAATGGGCAGTGACAGCTTTTCCCAGGCTTACTCCCTGATTCTGTTTGGACGTGTAATTGTAGGTCGATTGGCTGGCAGTCTAACCCTGTCCTGAACCTCTGCTGGACCAGAAAGGTAAGGAGTTTCTCTCTTCCCCTTCCCCGGTTGGCCTCTAAATTTCTCTCTAAAACCACCTCTTCCTGGTTGGATGGTTTTCTCTGACATGCCTCACGTTTTGAGGGGTTTGACTTTTAGTCTCAGTGGACTGCACAAAAGACTAGGTGCCTAGTCAAACCTCTCCACTCTCTCAGACTTCTTGTCCTTGGAGCTCCCTGACAGGTGGTGACGACCTCTATCAGGGACAACTTCCCCACACGGAGATTCTCTCCTCTTGGGACAGTGACAAAAGATGAGGATGTCCCCTCTTGCTCACCTGTCTCCATGGCTCTTCAGAGTCTAAGCCTTCTGACCAAACCCCTCTAGGATGTCTCATAAAAAACCTCACCAAACTCGGTCTCTCAGACCTCAAACCGAAGAAATTAATCTTTTGTAACACAGCATGGCCTCAGTACAGACTAGACAATGAATTCCATTGGCCTGAAAATGGGACATTCAATTACAATATCTTCAGAGATCTTCACAGTTTCTGCCACCGGACAGGGAGGACATCAGAGATTCCTTATGTATAGGATTTTTTTCACCCTTCTCTCCTGTCCTTAATTTCTGTGCCTATGTTCTACATGTAGGCCATTTTGGCCAAAGAAACCTTACCTAAAACCTCTGCTTCTAATCTTTCCTTCTCTGCATACTCCCAACTCTCTCCCCCTCCTACCTGACCTCTGGGGGCACTCCTTTCTTGGGACCCCTTTTGGTCCCTCTGCAAATCTTTTCCACTCGAGTTTCTTCCCTTCAAGAGCCCCCTCCATTCTCCACTGTGTTCTTCATCCCCTCCCCCCTCCTTAGAAGCTGTGGCTCCAGCAGCAGTGCCTGTCTCATCTCTGACCCCTCCTCCTTCTGTACAAACTGTGCCTCTTTCCTCCTTGTCCCCTCCCCTCTCTTCAAAGCTCTAAATCTTTTTTGACTACTCTGACCATGTGGCACCACACCAGGACTTTACCCTCCTCCTCCTCCTCCTGCAGATTCTGACCCTGCTTTTCCATCCAGCTGCTCACACTGTCCCTGCATCTGCTTTCTCTCTTCCTCCTCTCTATGCTGAGGAGGAAGAGAAACAACTCCCTGCCATCTTGAAATACTTAAAAAAACAGAATTGTATATTAAGCTATGTGAGTAAGTAATCCATTTTGTCTCTTTATTTGTCAGAAAATATCTCTAGTATAATTTGAATTGAAACAAGTAAAGCACACTCATTTAAATTTCTTAATTTGTAATGTGTATCTGAAGTCTTTGTTTAATGTGTAACTGTGTCTGTTTCTAAGGCCTTAAACCAGTAATTACCCACCTCATAAACTGAGGCTTACTATTCCCCATGAACTCTCCCTGCAATACCCCCATCCTTCCTGTTCAAAAACCTTCAGGGGCTTATTGCCTCATACAAGACTTATGCCTAATCAATGAGGCAATAGTTCCCCTCCATCCAGTAGTCCCTAATCTCTACAAGTAACTGTCACACATTTTCTTAAATACCACTCACTTCAAGATTTTAGACCTCAAGAATGCCTTCTTTACCATTCCTCCACCCTGACTCTTACTTTCTGTTTGCATTCACCTGGACTGACCTGGACACTAATACAGCCCAGCAACTTACATAGGCTATTTTACCCCAGGGTATCAAAAACAGCCCACACCTGTTTTGGCAGGCACTAGCTCAGGATTTAGCAGCATGCAATCTCAAAACTAGTGCTCTCTTACAATATATAGATAACCTACCTCTCTGCGGCCTCTCTCTGCCTGCCTCAAGGAGGCACACCATCACCCTTCCTAACTTCCTCACTGTGAAGGGATATTACATCTTCTCTGCTAAGGCTCAACTTCATTCTCAGTTTGTGGTCTATGTAGGCATCACCTTAACCCCCACCACCTGAAGTCTGGCCCTAGACTGAACTCATACCCTCTACAACAGGGGTCCCCAAACTTTTTACACAGGGGGTCAGTTCACTGTCCCTCAGACCATTGGAGGGCCAGACTATAAAAAAAACTATGAACAAATCCCTATGCACACTGCACATATCTTATTTTAAAGTAAAATAAACAAAACGGGAACAAATATAACATTTAAAATAAAGAACAAGTAAATTTAAATCAATAAACTGACCATTATTTCAATGGAAACTATGCTCCTCTCACTGACCACCAATGAAAGAGGTGCCCCTTCCGGAAGTGCGGTGGGGGCTGGATAAATGGCCTCAGGGGACCACATGTGGCCCACGGGCCATAGTTTGGGGACCCCTGCTCTACAATCTCCAACCACCTACCACTACAGATCAAATCTTTTCTTTCACAGTCTAATAGAATTCTTTAAACACTGAATTCCCAATTTTGCTCTCTTAGTCAAGCCGCTCAGTGAGATTTTGTGAGTATGGCTTTTAAGGTCTATAATGACCAAGGAAGTAACAGAAAAGGCAAATAAGGCCCAAAAGAAGTCAAGAAATACGAGCTTTTGGCATGCACTCTTAAAGGCTCCAGCACCCTAAAAGGCTTCATAGGATTCTATCAGGGCCCTACTAAGAGTGGAAAAAAAGTCATTGAACTGAAGCCTGCCAGGCTTCACAGCCCCATCAAGGGACACACCTGTGCTGTGGAAAGAGGGACACAAGAAGGTAAGCTGCCCCCTTGCTTCATGGAGGGAGGGTTCAGTGTCTTCTAGCCCTGCTCCAGCTATCTGTGACCTGACCTGGCCCAGCTTACTGGGAATTGCCACTGAAGGCCCAAGGACATCATTCACAAACCTAAGGTATTTTTTCCAAGTAGCAGATAAACTGATCTCATTTCTTGTAAACACACGGGCCATCTAGTATACCTTGCCTGAATATTTGTTTTATTTATCTTTCAAAGATCTCTACTGTGAGTATTGACAGATTGATTTTGTTGCTTTATTTAATGCATAGTATCTCCTTTATTCCTCTTGTCTCAATGCCCCATGCCTATTGTAGGCTGGGACCTGCTGCTAATTCCAGCTAGAAGCAGTGGTCACTAGGACTTAACCTCTAACTGCAAAGTGTAGAAATGTAACCACTTTCCCTAAGTACTTGCAGGATTTGCAGGATACTCAGCAAACTGTTCAAAGACTGTCCAAGAGGGGCTTCCAGCATTATGTCACCCAAAAACTAATTTTCACATGGACAGGTCCACACACTGTGATCTTGACAACTCCCAATGCTGCTAAAATAGAAAACCAGCATTCCTTACTCCAACCACAAACCTTTAACTTGTTGGTCTACATATGGCGAATATATGAAAAACTAAGAACTCTTTCAATAAAACTTTGGGAAAAGGGAAACTAGGGTAAAAAAAGTCAACTTATTTATCACTAAAGGTTAAAAAATTTTAAATCAAGAGTTCTGACTAGAAAACAATTATATAGTTTTGAGAATAGTATGTATAAGGTATGGAAATACATACCTTTTTTTTTTCAAAACACTTTTGAAAAGAAAAAGTGAAAGCAAGTTGTTATGAAGGCCAGTTATTTCTGGATAAGAAAGTACATGAAAGCTGAAGGTTTATGTAAGTTGTAGAAGGTTTATGCAGATTGTAGGAGGTTTGTACCAAGAAAAAAGAATTTGAACAATCAGAAAATGGGTTTTCAAAGAATGTTTAATTAGTCACCCTAACTAACAATCCTTAAACTCTTCCCACTTATTGGGATGACTCTTTCCTCCACCTTGACCATCTAGAGCTCAGAAACAGAGAAACAAAATTGACCCCTTGTCCTTCTATTCTCTATTCACCTCTCAGCCTGCCTCACCTAATCAGGGGCTTTTTACTCATGTGGGACCAACAGCTATATATGTCTCCTTACAAATTGGTCAGAAATCTGTACCCTAATATATCTCACCCCAAATATCAACCTAATCCCACCCCATGAACCTCTTCCAGTTCCTAGTACACTACCCGTCAATCTAAGAACCAAATGAGCTGTACAAGTAATCCCTCTTCTTATTGTTTTAGAAATCTCTAAAAAAAGTAGGTCTGGGGGCAGGAGGACTGGCTACTTTCCTGTCTTATTCCTACTCTCTCTCTCTCTCTCTCTCTCTCTCTCTCTCTCTTTGAAGCCCAGCGAATTTGTAAACATGAAATCAGTGGTTTTACATAAACTGGGTGTCTTGACTATTGCCTTTCATTAGTCCACTCATTCTCCTATTTATTTTTCTAACTTTTAGAACCTGCCTCTTACATTTATTCACTAGTTTCTTATAGAAGTGCATGCAGACCTTTGTCAATCAGAAAATTGGAAAAATCTACCTAACCCTACACACCAACCCTGAAACCTACCCTCACAAAATAAAAAATCTAAAACACTATTATCAGCAAACCTCCTAAATCCTATCTTTCAACTCCTACAGGTCCCCTAACCCTAAAGCTCTCCCATATCCCTGAAGAACTAGGAGAATGAATAGCATTCACCTCTTAACACTTCTCAGTTTTTTTACCCTTCACATAGTAAGGGGACAAGATCGCTGGGTCTTCTTGGCTGAAGAAGAGCCTACAAACAGACATAAAACATTTCTTTTAGCTCAAGCTAACTGCTCTCTTCAGGGATGCCAGGAAAGAATATCTCTAACTTTACCATGGAAGAACTTTCACCCTCCACTATACAACCCTCCTTATCTCTGCATTTCTAATCTCCAAATACTTGCCCCTTCTTTATCAAGTTCCTACAGGCCCAGATGAGAGAAATCGCTATGATTACCTACAATCAAATGCTCCTACACTCCTATTCTCCAATACCCCAAGGAGAACTTCACAAGGAAAATATCAGATAGGTAGGGATGACAGCGGGTAGAAGCCACCCCTCAGCCTTGAGAAGTTCCCCCTGAATGTTCTCCAAACCCCCTTCCTTTTAAACCACACATATTCAGCTCTTCCAAAACTCACATCAACATGTTCCCTGTCTTTAAAAATCTCCACTTGTCCTCCCATTCAAGAGGAACCAGACCAGCACATCTCATGAGGCTCATCCAGGAGACCATGTATCACCATGTCACCCTGTTCAATCAGCACTCACCGCAAGCAATTCACAATTATTACTTCACAAGATTTTTTTATACATACTTCCTCACTCAGGTTTTCAGAGACATCGCCTGGTTCAGACCTTACGGCATGAAAATTGATGACCTCCTTAACTGGATGAGGGACTTGGCTTGGCAAGTTCCCTTCCTGAGTTCTCTCCAGAAGAATCAATAATTTTCCAATTTTTCTCCTCATCACCCCTCACCACATATTATAAAATTAATAACTGCCTTTTTTTAATGTAACCACAGAGTTGAGAAATAATAGATACGTGAATTCCAAACTGCCCTCTTGATGTTCCACTTCTCTGTCAGACCTCACCCTTACTGGACTATTGTCCCTGAGACAGAGGAATTCCAAGAAGCTGACAAGCCACCGTAAGGAGGGGCTCTGGAGATACCAGGTCTTTTTGATTCAACACCCACATGCTCGAAATTTTCTTGACCCCATATAATTTGTCCCCCTAGCTTGTACTGGTGCACTTCTCCCTGAGGAGTGCCCCAGCAGGTCTTTCTTCTCTAATAAAGCCTGCACACCTAGTGATGAGTGCCATCTCATTCTTACACAAACAACAGAATTAGTAGAAAAAAAATAAAGGGCACACGGGCTTTAAGTAAAACAAACTGAACCATTATTTTTTATTGACTACTGATAATGCTTAAAAACCAATAAATATTATGCACATCTTCCCTTTGAAACTGATGTCCTGTGCTGATCATGCTTAAAAACCAATAAATATTATGCACATCTTCCCTTTGAAAACTGATGTCCTGTGCAGGTTTCAGAATTTGGTGATGAGTTATCAAATGAGAGTTATATGAGGCAAAGCAAAATGATTCTCTGAATATTTTTAACTGATGAAGTCCAGTCATGATGAGTACTCATCAGTCTTTCACTTAAAATAAAGTTATGACCTGATTAGGAGAGCAAAACCATTTTGTCTATGCACCATGTTTTATTTTATAACAAAATAATAATTTATATTTTGTTAGGAATTCCTAACAATTGCCAATTATTTTATTAAAGTTTATTTTAAATGTTTACTTGGGGAAATTCCTTTTTCCCTGTTTTTTAAATAATTTCCTTATTTTTCTTAGTATTCATTTGGGAATAAACTAAACATTCAGATATTATGCCTTCTGTAATAGATTCTAAGTTTGGTTTTTCTAATTATCCCTTTCCTGTTGGCCAAATCCTTTTTCTAATTGGTTTTGAATAAACCTTTGGCAATAAGGTTTCCAAGACCCCACTGGTTCTGGGTGGCATCTATTCATTTGAATTACTATGTTCTGATTTTGAGGCAGACTGGAAAAATATACAATTAACAATAAAATTCAAATAGGTAATGTTAACAAATACTATAACAAACGTCTTAATACAATAAAGTGACTAGAGTCTACTAGATTATTAAACAAAAGTAAAATTCTGCCTTAGCCAGTTGGCTCAGTGGTAGAGCGTCTGCCTGGTGTACAGAAGTCCTGGGTTTGATTCCCAGCCAGGGCACACAGGAGAAGTGCCCATCTGCTTCTCCACCCTTTCCCTCTCTTTCCTCTTCTGTTTCTCTCTTCTCCTCCCACAGCCAAGGCTCCATTGGAGCAAAGTTGGCCCAGGTGCTGAGGATGGCTCCAGGGCCTCTGCCTCAGGTGCTAGAATGGCCCTGGTTGCAACAGAGCAATGCCCCAGATGGGCAGAGCATTGCCCCCTGGTGGGCATGCCAGGTGGATCCCAGTCGGGTGCATGCAGGAGTCTTTCTGACTGCCTCCTCGTTTCCAACTTCAGAAAAAATACCAAAAAAAGTAAAATTCTAACCAATGTAACAGGATTTAAAATAAAATTCTTAGAACCACAAGTTCTTAACATGTTAACATAATTTCACTGTCTATGTTAACATTCTCATTGCTTTATATTATTTGCCAATGTAACTTAATTTCAGTTTTCTGAGAAATGTCCTAAAAAATAGGAGTTACATATATTCAAGAAAAGTCCACAAGGCATTGGAGTTGTGGTCACATTCTACACTTTGCAGCTAGAGTTTAAGTCCTAGTGACCACTGCTTCTAGCTGGAGTTAGGAGCAGGTCCCAGCCTACAATAGGCATGGGGCATTGAGACTAGAGGAATAAAGGAGACACTATTGTAAGAATGAGACGGCACTCGATCACCAGGTGTGCAGGCTTCACTAGAGGAGAAAGACCTGCCGGAGCACTCCTCCAGGAGAAGTGCACCAGTACAAGCTAGGGGGACAAATTATATGGGGTCAAGAAGATTTTTGAGCATGTGGGTGTTGAATCAAAAGTTCTGGTATGTCCAGAGCCCCTCCTTGGGGTGGCTTGTCAGCTTCTTGGAATTTCTCTGTCTTGGGGTAATAGTCCAGTAAGGGTGAGGTCTGACAGATAAGTGGAACATCAAGAGGGCAGTTTGGAATACACATTTCTATCACTACAGGCTATCAGTGTTTCAAATTAGCAAAACAGTAGATCTGTCTTACCTACGCAGTGGAGTTACAAATTAGTAAGTCACAAGTTTACTTTACCTACAGCTAGTCCCATACCAGTACCAGTTCTAAAACAAAAAGCGAAAGCAAGTATTCAAAGGAAAGCAAGAACATAAAGCAAAAAGAGTTGCTTTGCTTACCTCTTTGATTTCTCTGCTGAATTATCCAAATTGTCAAATTTGGGAACTGGAAGGCATCTACCATAGAACTGTCCAGACCCCACAGGAAGACCAGGAGCCCTGGAAAGTCCCAGGTGGCATGCCTCTCCATGAGATTCAAGTGGGGCCAGGCAGCTTCTCAGAGAGACCAGCCAATTGGGGGTGTCTCTATCCAGTGACACAAAATACCGGATTCCAGATGAGCCCCCATAAGTTATAAAGTATCGCACTTCAGATTCTGAAAGGCACTGTACCTCATTTCATCGAGTTCATGTAGAGACACCCAGTCCAGATGAATTTTGAAGAGTTTTATTAGAGGAGGAGATTTATTAAATATGCCGGCCACATATGGCTGACACGGGGCATCAGGCCCAAATTGTGCAGTCCCAAAAATAGTCCAGGGACTGCTTATATACCCTTGATCACACATGGGCAGGGGAGAGCATGACATCATGGCATAGAATGACAACATTTGTTTAGGGGATTCACAGAAACATTAAGACTTTCAAGGTGCCTGACCAGGTGGTGGCACAGTGGATACAGCATCGCACTGGGATGCGGAGGACCCAGGTTTGAGACCCCAAGGTTGCCAGTTTGAGCATGGGCT
Source organism: Saccopteryx bilineata (assembly GCF_036850765.1). Lineage (NCBI taxonomy): Eukaryota > Metazoa > Chordata > Mammalia > Chiroptera > Emballonuridae > Saccopteryx > Saccopteryx bilineata. The sequence continues at coordinate 87,201 of NW_027095476.1, read as the reverse complement.
CATCTGGTTTGAGCAAAGCTAACCAGCTTGGACCCAAGGTCACTGGCTCAAGCAAGGGGTTTCTTCTTCTGCTGTAGCCCCATGGTCAAGGCACACATGAGAAAGCAATCAATGAACAACTAAGGAGTCTCAATGAAAAACTGATGATTGATGCTTCTCATCTCTCTCTGTTCCTGTCTGTCTGTTCCTATCTATCCCTCTCTCTGACTCTCTCTCTGTCTCTGTTAAAAAAAAGACTTTCAAGGTAACATAATCAAAGATGTTTACAAATCTTTCAGGGTTTAACTTCCTTCACTAGCCTAGAGGTATTTTACCCTCAAGATTCCAGGAAGGGGGAAGATCTACAATCAATGCAAGGTGGTATGTAAATTCTGCCTCCTATTGAAAGAGCAAATTGGCCTGGGTGCTGAAGTTGTCTCTAGTTGCAATGGAGCAACACCCCAGATGAGCAGAGCATCGCCCCCTAGTGGCCTTGTCTGGTGGATCCCAGTCAGTCGCATGTGGGAGTCTGTCTAGGAGTGCAGTGAGCTTCTTCTGCCAGAAGTGACACAGACACTGTGTAAGAAGTCACTGCATTCTACTGTCATTGGGCAGTGCCTGGAGAACCATTCTGAGTTGGAAAACCAATAATTGCTTCACATGTAGATGGAAGCTCCCAAGTGAATGGATAACATCATGTTTGGGCAGCTGGTGTAGGAAGACCAGTATAAAAAAAGTCTTAAGTTGAACAAACAAATAATAATAATCTACTCATCAGTCAACTTATGCATTGGTCACAGTAGACACGTCCTTCAAGTGATAGTTACTATTTATACTAAAAAAGAACCAGTTTAATGGCCTGAGCACACACAGTACCATTAAGAAGCTGAGTGCTGGTGTGGACAGATTCTCCATACTTAGTTCTTTGTGAGGAATAGTCTTGGGACTATGACAGGAGTCCTTGAGTGCAACTCAATGCTGATGACTTTGTGTTTGTATATTGGAATTGAAATTTGTAATTGGGATATGAATGCCCAGAAGATTTCAATATAAAATGAAAATACTTTATGGGAGACCACAATGCTGGGAATAGCTAAGAAGTAATATAGGGGTGGCAGTGAACTTCTTCTGCCAGGAGTGGCTTGGAAACCATGTAAAAAGTTGCTGGATTCTACTGTCATTGGATGGTGCCCTGTGAACCACTCTCTGCTGACCAAAAAATAGACGTTTTGCTTTGTAGATGGCAGCTCCCAAGTGAATGGACAACATCGAGTTTGGGCAGCTGGTGTAGAGAGGTGAATACATAGAAAAACTCGGATTGAATAAACTAATAAACTCTCAGCTCATTGGAGATGAATTTCAGACTGTTGTTATAACAGCGATGGAACAATTGAACAGTGAAAGAAGCCCCTGTGTTGGGCATATACAAACTGAAGGGCAAGGACACTGCCCTGAAATGTGTTCCTTATTCAACATGGTACATGAAAAGCTGTCCTACTAAAGGGATGTATGCTTGGGGTCTGACCCTACTGAAGAAGTAGCATTGTTGATGCTCATGAGAACCTCATCCAGGTTTAAAAGGACATTAAGGTTGACAGTCTGGTACCACAGTGTGCTCTAAGGAGTGTCCACCTTAGTCTCTGAGAGAAAAGACTTTGAGAACACAGTTGTGTTCACTCATTGAAAAGAGTCCTCTAGCATCATCAGATACTCAAATTTTCAATAAGAATTCTTCTGTATGACAAAAAAGGAGCAGAGAGTGCAGATGGGTGTCTGGCACATGCCCTGGTGAGAAGACCATGAACATAGGCGGCAGTAGCGACTGATGCTCATAGAAGAGGACAGCCAAAAAATCAAAATAGACACCATTGGACCTTGTTGAGACTTGGCCTGTGCTTGGCTAACCCTATGGTAAATGGCAATCCTCAAAGACTTATCCGCAGAGAGAAATAGAAGATACACACCACTGTGAATGGTTGAGCATCATTTATACAGACCAGAGTTCACATGGGATCACCTATATGTCTGATGAGGCACTTACACACCTGCTGTCAGTCACAGTGTGAAAGAAAATTAGAGCGAGAAATAAAACATTGGTTGTCTAAAATTTGGAAGACAATAGCTTCAAGGGTGGGCTTACATGCTTTCAGGAGAGTGTGCACACTCAACAGGAGCATGGTGGGGAAAAGGATTGATCCCTCATGTAGTTCTGTTTCTCTGATGCATCTGAGGAACATGATTGGTGGTGGTGATAGTTGTATGCTTTTCCTATCATATAACCTCAATTTTTAACTGGAGTCTCTTGATGCATTGGCCACAGTACCTTCGACTTTCAAGTGATAGTCACTGTTAATACAAAAAGGAAACAGTCGAATGGCCTGAGCACACAAATTACCATATAGAAGCCGAGTGCTACTGTGGACAGATTCTCCATGACTTAATCCTTTGTGAGAAAGAGACTTGGGACTATGACAAGAGCCTCTGAGTGCACCTGAATGCCAATGACTTTGTCTTTGTATTATGGAACTAAAATCTGTAATTGTGATACAAATGCAAAGAAGATTTACAACATAAAATGGATATTGTTTATGGAAAACCAAGCTGCGTGAGAATGGCAAAGAAGTCATATAGGGGTAGCAGTGAACCTCTCCTGCCAAAAGTGATTTGGTAAATGTGTAAAGAGCTGCTGGATTTTACTGTCATTGGACAGTGCGCTGTGAACCACTCTCTGTTGACCAAAAACGGGCTGTTTTCCTTTGTGGATTGCAGCTCCCAAGTGAATGGACAACATCGTGTTTGGGCAGCTGGTGTAGAAAGGTGAATACATAGAAAAGCTCGGATTGAATAAATTAATAAATGCTCAGCTCATTAGAGCTGAATTTCAGACTGTTATTGTATTTGGCATATATGGACTGAAGGACAGTAGACAGTGCCCTGAAATGTGTTCCTTATACCACATGGTGCATGGAAAGCTGCCCTACTAAAGGGATGTGCACTTGCGGTCTGGCCCTACTGAAGAGATAGGACCTGTTGATGCCCATGAGAACCTTATCCAGGTTTGAAAGATTTGGAGTTGACAAGCTTGTACTCCAGTGAGCTCTATGAAGTGTCCACCTGAGTGTGAGACAAGTGGCTGTGTGGACATGGCCACAGTACATTAATGGGCTGACTGAAGAGAGTTTCCTCGCATCATTAGAGGCACAAATTTTCAATAAGAAATCTGCTGTCTGTCAGCACAAGAGCAGAGACTGCAGATGGGCTTGTGGCCGATGCCCTTGTAAGATGACCATGAACATTTCAGCTGGTGACCATGAAACTCATAGCCCTGGGTAGCCAAGAATTAAAATTTGATAGGACTGAACACTGTCAAGACTTGGTCTGTGTTTGGCTGACTTTTGGTATATGGCAATTTTCAAAGGCTTATCAAAGTTTAACTAGAAGGTACACACCATTGTGAATGGCTGAGAATCATTTATTCAGACCATTTTCACACAGCACACCCTATTTGTCTGACAATGAGCACAGAGACTTGCTGTCAGGCCTAGTTTGATAGAGATTTGGAGTTGGAAATGAAAACATTGGTAGTCTAAATGAGAGAGACAACATCTTGAAGGACTGGCTTACATATTTTCAGGAGTGTGTTCTCACACTCAACAGGAACATGGGTGAAGTAAAGGAGTAGTTCCTGATGTAGTTCTGTTTCTCTGGTGCATCTGAGGAAGATGGCTGTTGGGGAAGATGCTGGTATAGTTTCTCCATCATATCCCCTCAACCTTTTACTTTATTCTACTCATGCATTGGTCACAGTAGCAGGAATGTGACCACATGGAGTATAAATAGGTCCAACAGAAGAAAAATACTGTAACTGCTTTGAACTTTTATGCCACTTTTTCTGAGGGCCTGAATGGATGGGATTTTCTTTTATCCTGTTTGACAAAATGGGACTAACAGTGAATTAATCATATTGCTGTGTGGGAAAGGTATCTTCTGAATCCTGCACATGTGTAATTTTGCCATTTGTGAGCAGAAGTGAACTGAGGGGGAGTAAGTTGTGGCTCTAGTATTGCTGCCATCATCTAGCTCAGCAGGTAGTCAACCTGATGTTCCTTCCAAAGGGTAAATGAATTGTATATAAATAGTTACTCAATTCCTTTAAAAAATGTATATATACTATATATAAAAGAAATGAACACATGAGTTATTCAATGAGAGAAATACAATGTTTCATTAACATTTCAAAGTGATTTAAAGCAGAAAAATAAAATCTATTAGCTTGAATATACCAGGTACCCAACAGGGGCAAGCCAGGTAGAACTGATGACATAATTACTTTTCACACCTGAGAACGTGAAAAGAAAACCTGCACACCTGAGTGGGGTCTGCATTGGAAACTATGCAGTAAATTGTGAGTATAAGAAATCGTATTTGGTCTGAGAATTTTCCCAGTTTTTGAGTGTGAAAAATGCATTCTTGTGACCTTGAAGTGACCTGAGAACATCCAAGAGGTTGATGACTGCTTTTCAATGGAACTATTAAAGGAATTAGAGGGTTAGCACAGAGGACATTTGATGCATGACATAGGATTTCCATGAATGATGAAACTCAGCTGTTAAAATGTGAAAAAGTTTATAATCAGGGAAAATGAGAGTTGATGGAATTCATGTAAAAGGATCTAGAAAAATTGTTATATTTGAAACAGTCATTATGTGAAATGGTTGTATGTGTTTTACCTGATTAAGTGTGTAGAAACTAATTCTAAATGCAGCACATGTCTGTACATTATATACTAAAACAAGAACACATGTAAATCCGCCCATCAAGTGATAGCATTTGGTCATACAAAAAGAGAAACAGTCAGATCGCCTGAATGCACAGAGTGCCATATAGAGGCTGAGTGCTGGTGAGGACACATTCTCCATGCCTTAGTTAATACATTGTGAGGAATAGACTTGGGACTATGAAAAGAGCCTCAAAGTGCTTCTCAGAGCAGATGACTCTGCCTTTGTATAATGGAATTGAAGGTTTAATAAGGATAGCAGTACCCAGAAGATTTTCATGATAAAATGACAATAATTATGTGGGACCATGGTGCCTGTAGACTGGAAGAAAGTCATATAGGAGTGCAGTGAGCCTCTTCTGCCAGAAGTGACACAGACACTGTGTAAGGAGGTACTGCATTATACTGTCATTGGACAGTGCCTGGTGAACCACTCTGAGTTGGACAACAAAGAATTGCTTCACTTGTAGATGGAAGCTCCCAAGTGAATGTATAACATCATGTTTGGGCACCTGATGAGGGAAGACCAGTATAAAGAAGACTCAAGTTGAACAAAAAAAAATAATAATCTACTTATCAGTCAACTTATGCATTGGTCACAGTAGATACTTCCTTCAAGTGATAGTCACTATTTGTACAAAAAAAGAATCAGTTTAATGGCCTGAGCACACACAGTACCATTTAGAAACTGAGCGCTGGTGTGGACAGATTCTCCAAGCCTTAGTTCTTTGTGAGGAATAGTCTTGGTACTATGACAGGAGTCTCTGAGTACACCACAATGCTGAAGAATTTGTGTTTGTATGATGTTACTGAAATTTGTAATTGGGATATGAATACCCAGAAAATGTTCAGTATACAGTGGCAATTGTTTATGGGAAACCACAATGCTGGGCATGGCCAAGAAGTCATATAGGGAAGGCAGTGAACCTCTTCTGCCAGGAGTGATTTGGGAACTGCGTAAAAAGTTGCTGGATTCTACTGTCATTGGACGGTGCCCTGTGAACCACCCTCTGTTGACCAACAACGGGCTGTTTCACTTTGTAAATTGCAGCTCCCAAGTGAATGGACAACATCGTGTTTGGGCAGTTGGTGTAGAAAGGTGAATACATAGAAAAGCTCGGATTGAATAAATTATAAAACGCTCAGCTCATAGGAGCTGAATTTCAGACTTTTATTGTAACAGTGATGGAACAATTGAACAGTAAATGAAGACCCTGTGTTTGGCATATATGGACTTAAGGACAGTGGACAGTGCCCTGAAATGTGTTCCTTACACCACATGGAACATGGAAAGCTACCCTACTAAAGGAATGTGCACTTGGGGTCTGACCCTACTGAAGAAGTAGGACCTGTTGATGCCCATGTGAACCTTACTGCAGGTTTGAAAGATTTTGGAGTTGACAATCTTGTACCCCAGTGAGCTCTATGAAGTGTCCACCTGAGTGTGAGACAAGTGCCTGTGTGGACATGGCCACAATACATTAATGGGCTTACTGAAAGAGATTCTGCGCATCATCAGAGGCAATAATTTTCAATAAGAAGTCTGCTGTCTGTTCAGTAAAAGAGCAGAGACTGCAGAAGGGCTTGTGGCCAATGCCCTTGTGGAATGACTTTGAACATTCTGGCTGGTGATGGTGATAATCAGGGCTCTGGGTAGCCAAGAATTAGAATTTGATAGGACTGGACACTGTCAAGACTTGGCCTGTTCTTGGCTGACTTTTGGTATATGGCAATTTTCAAAGGTTTATCAAAGTTTAGCTAGAAGGTACACACCATTTTGAATGGCTGAGCAACATTAATTCAGACCATTTTCACATGGCACTCCCTATTTTTCTGACAATGAGCACAGAGACTTGCTGTCAGGGCTAGTTTGATAGAAATTTGGAGTTAGAAATTTAAAACATTGGTAGTCTAAGTGAGAGAGAGAACATCTTGAAGGGCCGGCTTACATGTTTTCATGAGTGTGTGCTCACACTCAACAGGAACATGGGTGGGGTAATGGAGTTGTTCCTGATGTAGTTCTGATTCTCTGGTGCATCTGAGAAAGATAGCTGGTGGAAATGATGGTGGTATAGTTTCTTCATCATATCCTCTCAACGTTTTACTTTAGTCTGCTCATGCATTGGTCACAGTAGCAAGAATGTGACCATGTGGAGTATAAACGGGTCCAACTGAAGCAAAAGACTGTAACTGGTTTTAACTTCTATGCCACTTTTTCTGAGGGTCAGAATGGATGGGAGGTTCTTTCATCCTGTTTGACAAAATGGGACTAACAGTGACTTAGTCATATTGCTGTGTGGAAAGGTAGCTCCTTAATCTTGCACATGTGTAATTTCACCATTTGTAAGCAGAAGTGTACTGAGGGGGAGTTATTTGCTGCTCTAGTATTGCTGCCATCATTTGGCTCAGCAGGAACTGAACCTGATGTTCCTTCTAAAGGGTACATGACTTGTATGTAAATAGTTAATCCATCTTTTAAAAAAAATATATATATATATAATATATATAATAAAAATGAACACATGGATTATTCAATTAGAGAAATACAATGTTTCATTAACATTTCAAAGTGATTTAAAGCAGAAAAATAAAATCTGTTAGCCTGAATATATCAGGTACCCGACAGGGAGAAGTCAGGTAGGACTGATGACATCATTATTTTTCTCACCTGAGAAGGGGAAAAGGAAGCCTGCACACCTGAGTGGGGTCTGCATTGGAAACCATGCGGTAGATTGTGAATATAAGAAGTAGTATTCGGTCTGAGGATTTTCCCAGTTTTTGAGTGTGAAAAATGCTTTCTTCTGACCTTGAAGTAACCTGAGCGACATCCAAGAGGTTTATGTCTGCTTGTCAATGTAACTATTTATGGAATTAGAGGTTTAGCACAGAGGACATTTGATGCATGACATAGGATTTCCATGAATGATGAAAACTAAGCTGTTAAAATGTGAAAAAGGTTATAGTCAGGGAAAATGAGAGTTGATGGAATTCATGTAAAAGGATCTAGAAAAATTGTTATATTTGAAACAGTCATTATGTGAAATGGTTGTATGTGTTTTACCTGATTAAGTGTGTAGAAACTAATTCTAAATGCAGCACATGTCTGTACATTATTTACTAAAACAAGAACACATGTAAATCTGCACATCAAGTGATAGCATTTGGTCATACTAAGAGAGAAACAGTCAGATTGCCTGAATGCACAGAGTGCCATATAGAGGCTGAGTGATTGTGTGGAAACATTCTCCATGCCTTAGTTAATACATTGTGAGACTTGGGATTATGAGAAGAACCTCGCAGTGCTTCTCAGAGCAGACGACTGTGCCTTTTTTTATGGAATTGAATGTTTAATAGGGATAGAAGTACCCAGAAGATTTTCATGATAATATGGCAATACTTATTTGGGACGATGGTGCCTGTAGACTGGAAGAAAGTCATATAGGATTGCAGTGATCCTTTTCTGCCAGAAGTGAAACAGACACTGTATAAGGAGGTACTGAATTTTACTGTCATTGGGCAGTGCCTGGTGAACCACTCTGAGTTGGACAACAAAGAATTGCTTCACTTGTAGATGGAAGCTCCCAAGTGAATGGATAACATCATGTTTCGGTACCTGATGAGGGAAAACCAGTATAAAGAAAGACTAAATTTGAACAAAAAAATAATAACAATCTACTCATCAGTAAACTTATGCATTGGTCAGAGTAGACACGTCCTTCAAGTGATAGTCACTATTTGTACTAAAAAATAACCAGTTTAATGGCCTGAGCACACACAGAACCATTTAGAAGCTGAATGCTCATGTGGACAGATTCTCCAAGCCTTAGTTCTTTGTGAGGAATAGTCTTGGGACTATGACAGGAGTCTCTGAGTGCACCTCAATGCCGATGACTTTGTTTGTATGATGGAACTGAAATTTGTAATTGGGTATGAATACTCAGAAGAATTTCAATATAAAGTGGAAATTGTTTATGAGAAACAACAATGCTGCGAATGGCCAAGAAGTCATATAGGGGTGGCAGTGAACCTCTTCTGCCAGGAGTGACTTGGGAACTCCATAAAAAGTGGTTGGATTCTACTGTCATTGGACGGTGCCCTGTGAACCACTCTCTGCTGACCAAAAACGGGATATTTTACTTTGTAGATGGCAGCTCCCAAGTGAATGGACAACATCGAGTTTGGGCAGCTGGTGTAGAAAGGTGAATACATAGAAAAGCTCGGATTGAATAAATTAATAAACTCTCAGCTCATTGGAGCTGAATTTCAGACTGCTGTTGTAACAGTGATGGAACAATTGAACAGTGAAAGAAGCTCCTGTGTTGGGCATATATGAACAGAAGGACAGAGGACAGTGCCTTGAAAAGTGCTTCTTACTCTACATGGTACACGGAAAGCTGTCCTACTAAAGGGATGTATGCTTGGGGTCTGACCCTACTGAAGAAATAGGACTTGTTGATGCTAATGAGAACCTCATCCAGGTGTGAAAGGACGTTAAGGTTGACAGTCTGTTACCCCAGTGTGCTCTAGAAAGTGTCAACCTAATTCTGTGAGAAAAAGAATGTGTGAACACAGCTGTTTGCTCTCATTGAAGAGAGTACTCTAGCATCATCTGATACCCAAATATTCAATAAGAAGTCCTCTGTATGCAAAAGAAAAAAGCGGAGACTGCAGATGGGTGTTTGGCAGATGCCCTGGTGAGAAGACCATGAACATAGGTGGCATTTGCGACTGATGCTCATAGCCCAGGACAGCTGAAAAATCGGACTTGACAGCATTGGACCCTGTTGAGACTTGGCCAGGGCTTGGCTAACCCTGTGGTAAATGGCAACTCAAAGACTTATCCAACAAAGAAATAGAAGATATACACCACTGTGAATGGTTGAGCATCATTTCTTCAGACCAGAGTTCACATGAGACCTTCTATATTTCTGATGAGGCACTTATGCACCTGATGTCAGTCTCAGTGTGAAAGAAAATTAGAGCGAGAAATAATTTGAACAAAGTGATGGAACAATTAAACAATGAAAGAAACCCCTGTGACTAGCATATACATACTGAAGGGCAGAGGACTAAAATTTGGGAGGAAATGGCTTCAACGGTGGGCTTACATGCTTTCAGGAGTGTGTGCACACTCAACAGAAGCATGGTGTAGAAAAGGACTGATCCTTCATGTAGTTTTGTTTCTCTGATGCATCTGAGGAATATGACTGGTGAGGGTGATAGTTGTAAGCTTTTCCTATCATATCACCTCATTTTTTAACTTGAGTTTATTGATGCATTGGTCACAGTACATTTGTCCATAAAGTGATAGTCACTCTTCATACTAAAAAGGAACCAGTAAAATGGCCTGAGCACACACAATACCATATAGAAGATGAGTGCTGCTGAGGACAGATTCTCAATGCCTTAATCCTTTGTGAGAAAGAGAATGGGAGTATGACAAGAGCCTCGGAGTGCACTTGAATATCGATGACTTTGTCTTTGTATGATGGAACTGAAATTTGTAATTGGGATACAAATGCTTAGAAGATTTTCAATTTAAAATGGAAATATTTATGGGAAACCATGGTGCCTGGGAATGGCAAAGAAGTCATATAGGGGTGGCAGTGAAACACTGCTGCCAGGAGTAACTTGGTAGCTCTGTAAAGAGCTGCTGGATTCTACTGTCTTTGGACAGTGCCCTGTGCACCACTCTTTGTTGACCAACAACGGGCTGTTTCACTTTGTGGATGGCAGGTCCCAAACGAATGGAAAACATCGTGTTTGGGCAGCTGGTGTATAAAGGTGAATACATAGAAAATCTCGGATTGAATAAATTAAAGAACGCTCAGCTCATTGGATCTGAATTTCAGACTGTTATTGTAACAGTGATGGAACAATTTAACAGTGAATGAAACTCCTATATTTTGCATATATGGACTGAGGGATAGTGGATAGTGCCCTGAAATGTGTTCCTTACACCACATAGTACAAGAAAAGCTGCCCTACTAAAGGAATGTGCACTTGCGGTCTGACCCTACTGAAGAAGTAGGACCTGTTGATGCACATGTGAAACTTACTGCAGGTTTGAAAGATATTGGAGTTGACAAGCTTGTACCCAAGTAAGATCTATGAAGTGTACACCTGAGTGTGAGACAAGTAGCTGTGTGGACAAGGCCACAGTACATTAATGGGGTGACTGAAGAGAGTTTCGGTGCATCAACAGAGGCACAAATTTTCAATAAAAAGTCTGCTGTCTGTCAGCAAAAGAGCAGAGACTGCAAATGGGCGTGTGGTCAATGCCCTGTGGGATGACCTTGAACATTCGGGCTGGTGATGGTGATACTCATAGCCCTGGGTAGCCAAGAATTAAAATTTGATAGAACTGGACACTGCCAAGACTTGGCCTGTGCTTGGATGACTTTTGGTATATGGCAATTTTCTAAGGCTTATCTAAGTTTAACTAGAAGGTACACACCATTGTGAATGGCTGAGCATCATTTATTCAGACAATTTTCACATGGCACCCCCTATTTTTCTGACAATGAGCACAGGGACTTGCTGTCAGGCATAGTTTGATAAAGATTTGGAGTTGGAAATGAAACCATCGGTGGTCTAAGTGAAAGAGAGAACATCTTGAAGGGCTGGCTTACATGTTTTCAGGAGTATGTGCTCACACTCAACAGGAACATGGGTGGGGTAAACGAGTGGTTCCTGATGGAGTTCTGTTTCTCTGGTGCATCTGAGGAAGATGGCTGGTGGGGATGATGTTGGTATAGTCTCTCCATTATATCCCCTCAACTTTTTACTTTAGTCTGCTCATGCATTCTTCACAGTAGGAGGAATGTGACCACATGAAGTATAAATGGGTCCAACTGAAGCAAATGACTGTAACTGGTTTGAAATTCTATGCCACTTTTTCTGAGGTTCTGAATGGATGGGTGATTCTATCATCCTGTTTTACAAAATGGGACTAACAGTGAGTTAGTCATATCACTGGGTGGGAAAGGTAGCTCCTGAATCCTGCACATGTCTATTTTCACCATTTGTGAGGAGAAGTGAACTTAGGGGGAGTTACTTGCTGCTCTAATATTGCTGCCAGCATCTAGCTCAGCAGGTAGTCAACCTGATGTTCCTTCCAAAGGGTAAGTGACTTGTATATAAATAGTTACTCCATTCCTTTAATATATATATATATAAAAAGAATGAACACATGGGTTATTCAATGAGAGAAATACAATGTTTATTTAACATTTCAAAGTGATTTAAAGGAGCAAAATAAAATCTATTAGCCAGAATATATCAAGGACCTGACAGGGAGAAGTCAGGTAAGACTGATGACATTATTACTTTTCTCACCTGAGACAGAGAAAAGGAAGCCTGCACACCTGAGTGGGGTCTGCATTGGAAACCATGCGGTGCATTATGAGTATAAAATATAGTATTCTGTCTGACAATTTTCCCAGATTTTGAGTGTGAAAAATGCTTTCTTGTGACCTTGAAGTGACCTGAGGGACATCCAAGAGGTTGATGACTGCTTGTCAATGGAACTATTCAAGAAATTAGAGGGTTAACACAGAGGATATTTGGTGCATGACATAGGATTTCCATGAATGATGAAAATGCAGCTGTTAAAATCTAACAATATTTGTACTCAGGGAAAATGAGAGTTGATGGAATTCATGTAAAGGGATCTAGAAAAATTGTTATATTTGAAACAGTCATTATTTGAAATGGTTGTAAGTGTTTTACCTGATTAAGTGTGTAGAAACTAATTCTAAATGGGGCACATGTCTGTACATTATTTACTAAAACAAGAACACATGTAAATCCGCCCATCAAGTAATAGTATTTGGTCATAAGAAAAAAGAACCATTCAGATCGCCTGAGCACACACAGTGCCATATAGAGGCTGAGTGATGGTGTGGAGATATTCTCCATGCCTTAGTTATTACAGTGTGATGAATAGATGTGGGATTATGAGAGAAGCATCAAAGTGCTTCTCACAGCAGAAGACTGTGCCTTTGTATCATGGAATTGAATGATTAATAGAGATAGCAGTACTCAGGAGTTTTTCATGATAAAATGGCAATAATTATGTGTAGCCATGGTGCCTTTACACTGGAAGAAAGTAAATAGAAGTGCAGTGAGCCACTTCTGCCAGAAGTGACACAGACACTGTGTAAGGAGGTACTGCATTGTACTGTCATTGGACAGGGCCTGGTGAACCACTCTGAGTTGGACAACAAAGAATTGTTTCACTTGTAGATGGAAGCTCTTAAGAGAATGGATAACATCATGTTTGGGCAGATGGTGTAGAAAGACCAGTATAAAAAAACACTCATGTTGACCAAAAAAAAAAATAATAATCTACTCATCAGTCAACTTATGCATTGGTCACAGTAGACAAGTCCTTCAAGTGATAGTCACTATTTGTACAAAAAAAGAACCAGTTTCATGGCCTGAGCACATACAATACCATTTAGAATCTGAATGCTGGTGTGGACAAATTCTTCATGCCTTAGTTCTTTGTGAGGAATTGTGATGGGACTATGACAGGCGTCTCTGAGTACACACCAATGCTGATGACTTTGTGTTTGTATGATGGAACTGAAATTTGTAATTGGGATATAAATACCCAGAAGAATTTCAATATAAAGTGGAGATTGTTTATGGGAAACCACAATGATGGGAATGGCCAAGAAGTCATATAGGGGTGGCAGTGAAACTCTTCTGCCAGGAGTGACTTGGGAACTGCGTAAAAAGTGGCTGGATTCTACTGTCATTGGATGGTGCCCTGTGAAGCACTCTCTTCTGACCCAGATGTTTTGCTTTGTAGATGGCAGCTCCCAAGTGAATGGCAACATCGTGTTTGGGCAGCTGGTGTAGAAAGGTGAATACATAGAAAAGCTCGGATTGAATAAATTAATAAATGCTCAGCTCATTGGAGCTGAATTTCAGACTGCTGTTTTAACAGTGATGGAACAATTGAACAGTGAAAGAAGCCCCTCTGTTGGGCATATATGGACTAAAGGGCAGAGGACAGTGCCTTGAAATGTGTTCCTTACTCTACATGGTACATGGAAAGCTGACCTACTAAAGGGATGTGCACTTGGGGTTTGACCCTAATGAATAAGTAGGACTTGTTGATGCTCATGAGAACCTCATCCAGGTGTTAAAGGACGTTAAGTTTGACAGTCTGTTATCCCAGTGTGCTCTAGAAAGTGTTAACCTTATTCTGTGACAGAAAATAATGTGGGGACACAACTGTGTGCCCTCATTGAAGAGAGTCCTCTAGCATCATCTGATACTCAAATTTTCAATAAGATGTCTTCTGTATGCCAAAGAAAAGAGCGGAGACTGCAGATGAGTGTTTGGCAGATGCCCTGGTGAGAAGACCATGAACATAGGTGGCATTTGCGACTGATGCTCATTATCCTGGACAGCCGAATAATCGGACTTGACACCATTGGACCCTGTTGAGACTTGGCCAGGGCTTGGCTAACCCTGTGGTAAATGGCAACTCAAAGACTTATTTAACAGAGAAATAGAAGATATACACTACTGTGAATGGTTGAGCATCATTTCTTCAGACCAGAGTTCACATGAGACCTCCTATATGTCTGATGAGGCACATATGCACCTGCTGTCAGTCACAGTGTGAAAGAAAATTAGAGCGAGAAATAATTTGAACAAACAGTAATGGAACAATTGAACAATGAAAGAAACCCCTGTGATTGGCCTATACAGACTGAAGGGCAGAGGACTAAAATTTGGGAGGGAATAGTTTAAACGGTGGGCTTACATGCTTTCAGGAGTGTGGGCACACTAAACAGGAACATGGTGTGGAAAAGGACTGATCCTTCATGTAGTTCTGTTTCTCTGATGCATCTGAGGAACATTACTGGTGGGCGTGATAGTTGTATGTTTTTCGGATCATATCACCTCAATTTTTAACTTGTGTTTATTGATGCATTGGTCACAGTACATTTGTCCTTAAAGTGATAGTCACTCTTCATACTAAAAAGGAATCCGTCAAATGGCCTGAGCACACACAATACCATATAGAAGCTGAGTGCCACTGAGGACAGATACTCCATGCCTTAATCCTTTGTGAGGAAGAGAATGGGAGTATGACAAGAGCCTCTGAGTGCACCCAAATGCCGATGACTTTGTCTTTGTATGATGGAACTGAAATTTGTAATTGGGATAAAAATGCCCAGAAGATTTTCAATATAAAATGGAAATTGTTTATGGAAAACCATGGTGCCTGGGAATGGCCAAGAAGTCATATAGGGGTGGCAGTGAAACTCTTCTTCCAGGAGAGATTGGGTAGCTCTGTAAAGAGCTGCTGGATTCTACTGTCATTGGACGGTGCCCTGTGCACCACTCTCTGTTGAGCAAAAACGGGCTGTTTCAATTTGTAGATGGCAGCTCCCAAGTGAATGGAAAACATCGTGTTTGGGAAGCAGGTGTAGAAAGGCAAATACATAGACAAGCTCAGATTGAATAAATTAAAAAACTCTCAGCTCATTTAAGCTGAATTTCAGACTGTTATTGTAACAGTGATGGAACAATTGAACAGTGAATGAAGCCCTTGTATTAGGCATATATAGACTGAAGGACAGTGGACAGTGCCTTGAAATGTGTTCCTTACACCACATGGTACACAGAAAGCTGCCCAACTAAAGGGATGTGCACTTGGGGTCTGACCCTACTGAAGAAGTAGGACCTGTTGATGCCCATGTGAACCTTACTGCAGGTTTGAAAGAAATTGGAGTTGACAAGCTTGTACCCAAGTAAGATCTATGAAGTGTCCACCTGAGTGTGAGACAAGTGGCTGTGTGGACATGGCCACAGTACATTAATGGGCTGAATGAAGAGAGTTTCCGCGCATTATCACAGTCACAAATTTTCAATAAGAAGTCTGCTGTCTGTCAGCACAAGAGCAGAGACTGAAGATGGGCATGTGTCCGATGCCCTGTGGGATAACCTTGAACATTCCGGATGATGACGATTATATTCATAGCCCTGAGTAGCCGAGAATTAAAATTTGATAGGACTGGACACTGTGAAGACTGGGCCTGTGCTTGGCTTACTTTTGGAATATGGCAATTTTCTAAGGCTTATCTAAGTTTAACTAGAAGGTACACACCATTGTGAATGGCTGAGCATCATTTATTCAGACCATTTTCACACGGCACTCCCTATTTTTCTGACAATGAGCACAATAACTTGCTGTCAGGCCTAGTTTGATAAAGATTTGGAGTTGAAAATGAAAACATTGGTAGTCTAAGTGAGAAAGAGAAAATCTTGAAAGGTTGGCTTTCATGTTTTTAGAAGTGTGTGCTCACACTCAACAGGAACATGTGTGTGTTAAAGGAGTTATTGCTGATGGAGTTCTGTTTCTCTGGTGCATCTGAGGAAGATGGCCATTGGGGATGATGCTGGTATAGTTTCTTCATTAAATCCCCTCAACTTTGTACTTTATTCTGCTCATGCATTGGTCACAGAAGCAGAAATGTGACCACGTGGATTATAAACGGGTCAATCTGAAGAAAAAAACTGTAACTGATTTGAACTTCTATGCCACTTTTTCTGAGGCTCTGAATGGATGGGAGGTTCTATCATCCTGTTTGAAAAATGGGACTAACAGTGAGTTAGTCATATCGCTGGGTGGGAAAGGTAGCTCCTGAATCCTGCACATGTGTAATTTCAAAATTTGTGAGCAGAAGTGAATTGAGGGGAAGTTATTTGCTGATCTAGTTTTGTTGCCAGCATCTAGCTCAGCAGAAAGTTGACCTAATGTTCCTTCCAAAGGGTAAATGACTTGTATATAAATAGTTAATCCATTCCTTTAAAATGTATATATGTATATATATATATATATATATATTACATATAAAAGATATGAACAAATGGGTTATTCAATGAGAAAAATACAATTATTATTTAACATTTCAAAGTGATTTAAAGCAGAAAAATAAAATCTATTAGCCTGAATATATCAGGTACCTGACAAGGAGAATACAGGTAGGACTGATGACATCATTACGTTTCTTACCTGAGAAGGTGAAAAGGAAGCCTGCACACCTGAGTGGGTTCTGCATTAAAAACCATGCGGTGGATTGTGAGTGTAAGAAATAGTAATCGGTCTGAGGATTTACCCAGATTTTGAGTGTGAAAAATGCTTTCTTGTGACCTTGAAGTGACCTGAGGGACATCCAAGGGGTTGATGACTCCTTGTCAATGGAACTATTCAAGGAATTAGAGGGTTAGCACAGAGGACATTTGATGCAAGACATAGGATTTCCACGAATGATGAAAACGCAGCTGTTAAAATCTGAAAAAGGTTATAGTCAGGGAAAATGAGAGTTGATGGAATTCATGTAAAAGGATCTAGAAAAATTGTTATATTTGAAACAGTCATTATGTGAAATGGTTGTATGTGTTTTACCTTATTAAGTGTGTAGAAACTAATTCTAAATGCGGCACATGTCTGTACATTATTTACTAAAACAAGAACACATGTAAATCCGCCCATCAAGTGAGAGTATTTGGTCATAAGAAAAGAGAACAAGTCAGATCGCCTGAGCGCACACAGTGCCATATAGAGGCTGAGTGCTGGTGTGGACACATTCTCCATGCCTTAGTTAATACATTGTGAGGAATAGACTTGGGAATATGAGACGTGCCTCGAAGTGCTTATCATAGCAGACAACTCTGCCTTTGTATCATGGAATTTAATGTTTAATAGGGATAGCAGTACCCAGAATATTTTCATGATACAATGGCAATAATTATGTGGGACCATGGTGCCTGTAGACTGGAAGAAAGTAAATAGGAGTGCAGGGAGCCTCTTCTGCCAGAAGTGACACAGACTCTGTGTAAGTTTTTACTGCATCCTACTGTCATTGGACAGTGCCTGTTGAACCACTCTGAGTTGGACAACAAAGAATTGCTTCACTTGTAGATGGAAGGTCCAAAGAGAATGGGTAACATCATGTTTGGGCAGCTGATGTAGGAAGACCAGTATAAAGAAACACTCAAGTTGAACAAAAAAAAAATAATAATAATCTACTCATCAGTCAACTTATGCATTGGTCACAGTAGATACATCCTTTAATTGATAGTCACTATTTGTCCTAAAAAAGAACCAGTTTAATGGCCTGAGCACACACATTACCATTAAGAATCTGAGTGCTGGTGTGGACAGATTTTCATGCCTTAAATTTTTGTGAGAAATAGTCTTGGGACTATGACCAGTGTCTCTGAGTTCACCTCAATGCCGAAGACTTTGTGATGGTATGATGGAACTGAAATTCGTAATTGGGATATGAATACCCAGAAGATTTTCAATATAAAGTGGAAATTGTTTATGGGAAACCACAATGCTGGGAATGGCCAAGAAGTCATATATGGGTGGCAGTGAACCTCTTCTGCCAAGAGTGACTTGGGAATTGCGTAAAAAGTGGCTGGATTCTACTGTCATTGGATGGTGCCCTGTGAACCACTCTCTGCTGATCAAAAACTGGATGTTTTGCTTGTAGATGGCAGCTCCCAAGTGAATGGACTACATCGTGTTTGGGCAGCTGGTGTAGAAAGGTGAATACATAGAAAAGCTCAGATAAAATAAATTAATAAATGCTCAGCTCATTGGAGCTGAATTTCATACTGCTGTTGTAACAGTGATGGAACAATTGAACAGTGAAAGAAGGCCCTGTGTTGGGCATATACAAATTGAAGGGCAGAGAGCAGTGCCTAGAAATGTGTTCCTTACTCTACATGGTACACGGAAAGCTGTCCTACTAAAGGGATGTATGCTTGGGGTCTGACCCTACTGAAGAAGTAGTAATTGTTGATGCTCAGGAGAAACTCATCCAGGTTTCAAAGGATGTTAAGGTTGACAGTCTTGTACCCCAATGTGCTGTATGGAGTGTCCACCCTAGTCTGTGAGAGAAAAGACTGTGGGAAAACAACTGTGTGCACTCATTGAAAAGAGTCCTCTAGCATCATCAGATACTCATATTTTCAATAAGAAGTCTTCTGTATGCCAAAGAAAAGAGCGGAGACTGCAGATGGGTGTTTGGCAGATGCCCTGGTGGGAAGACCATGAACAGAGGCAGAAGTTGCGACTGATGCTCATAGTCCAGGACAGCCAAAAAATCGGAATTGACACCATTGGGCCCTGTTGAGACATGGCCTGGGCTTGGCTAACCCTGTAGTAAATGGAAATCCTCAAAGAATTATTCAACACAGAAATAAAAGATACGCACCACTGTGAAAGTTTGAGCATCATTTTATCAGACCAGAGTTCACATGAGACCACGTATATGTCTGATGAGGCACTTATGCACCCGCTGTCAGTCACAATGTGAAAGAAAATTAGAGCGAGAAATACTTTGAACAAACAGTGATGGAACAATTGAACAATGAATGAAACCCCTGTGTCTAACATATACGAACTGAAGAGCAGAGGAATAAAATTTGGAAGAGAATAGCTTCAACAATGGCCTTACCTGCTTTCAGGAGTGTGTGCACACTCAACAGGAGCATTGTGGGGAAAATAACTGATCCCTCTTGTAGTTCTTTTTCTCTGTTGCATCCGAGGAACATGACTGGTGGGGGTTATATTTGTATGCTTTTCCTATCATATCCCTTCAATTTTTAACTTGAGCCTATTGATGCATTGGTCACAATTGATTCTTCCTTCAAGTGATAGTCACTATTCATACTAAAAAGAAAAGAGTCAAATGGCCTGAGCACAAACAGTACCATATAGAAGCTGAGTGCTGCTGAGGACAGATTCTTCATGCCTTAATCCTTTGTGAGGAAGAGAATGGGACTATGACAAGAGCCTCTGAGTGCACCTGAATGCCGATGACTTTGTCTTTGTATGATGGAACTGAAATTTGTAATTGGGATACAAATGCCCAGAAGATTTTCAATATAAAATGGAAATACTTTATGGGAAACCATGGTGCCTGGGAATGGCAAAGAAGTCATATAGGGGTGGCAGTGAACCTTTTCTGCCAGGAGTGACTTGGTAACTCTGTAAAGAGCTGCTGGATTCTACTGTCATTGGACGGTGCCCTGTGTACCACTCTCTGTTGACCAACAACGGGATGTTTCACTTTGTGGATGGCATCTCTCAAGTGAATGGAAAACATTATGTTTGGCAAGCTGGTGTAGAAAGGTGAATACATAGAAAAGCTCAGATTGAAAAAATTAAAAAACTCTCAGCTCATTTGAGCTGAATTTCAGACTGTTATTGTAACAGTGATGGAACAAATGAACAGTGAAAGAAACCCCTCTGTTTGGCATATATGGCCTGAAGGACAGTGGACAGTGCCATGAAATGTGTTCCTTACACCACATGGTACACGGAAAGCTGCCCTACTAAAAAAATGTGCTCTTGGGGTTTGACCCTACTGAAGAAGTAGGACATGTTAATGCCCATGTGAACTTCTACGGCAGGTTTGGAAGATATTAGAGTTGACCAGTGTGTACCCCAATAAGCTATATGAAATTTCCACCTGAGTGTGAGACAAGTGACTGTGTGGACATGGCCACAATACATTAATAGGCTGACTAAAGAGAGTTTCCGCGCATCATCAGAGGCACAAATTTTCAATAAGAAATCTGCTGTCTGTCAGCACAAGAGCAGAGACTGCAGATGGGCGTGTGGCCGATGCCCTTGTGGGATGACCTTGAACATTCCGGCTGGTGACGGTGATACTCATAGCCCTGGGTAGCCAAAAATTAGAATTTGGTAGGACTGGACACTGTCAAGACTTGGCCTGTGCTTGGCTGAGTTTTGGTATTGGGCAATTTTCAAAGGCTTATCAAAGTTTAACTAGAAGGTACACACCATTGTGAATGGCTGAGCATCAATATTCAGACCATTTTCACAAGGCACCCCCTATTTTTTTGACAATGAGCACAGAGACTTGCTGTCAGGCTAGTTTGATAAAGATTTGGAGTTGAAAATAAAAACATTGGTAGTCTAAGTGAGAGAGAGAACATCTTGAAGGGCTGGCTTACATGATTTCTGGAGTGTGTGCTCACACGCAACAGGAACATGGGTGGGGTAAAGAAGTGGTTCCTGATGGAGTTCTGTTTCTCTGGTGCATCTGAAGAAGATGGATGTTGGGGATGATGCTGGTATAGTTTCTCCATCATATCCCCTCAACTTTTCACTTTAGTCTGCTCATGCATTGGTCACAGTATCAGGAATGTGACCACATGGAGTATAAACAGGTCCAACTGAAGCAAAAGACTGTAACTGGTTTGAACTTCTATGCCACTTTTTCTGAGGGTCTGAATGGATGGGAGGTTCTATAATCCTGTTTGACAAAATGGGACTAACAGTGAGTTAGTCATATCGCTGGGTGGGAAAGGTAGCTCCTGAATTCTGCACATGTCTAATTTTACCATTTGTGAGCACAACTGAACTAGGGGGTGTTACTTGCTTCTCTAGTATTGCTGCCAGCATCTAGTTCAGCAGGGAGTGAACCTGATGTTCTTTCCAAAGGGTAAATGACTTGTATATAAATAGTTACTCCATTCCTTTAAAATATATCTATATCTATATCTATATCTATATATCTATATCGATATAGATATAGCTATAGATATATATACAAAGAATGAACACATGGGTTAATCAAAGAGAAAAATAAAATGATTATTTAACATTTCAAAGTGATTTAAAGCAGAAAAATAAAATCTATTAGCCTGAATATATCAAATACCCAACAGGGAGAAGTCAGGTAGGACTGATGACATCATTACTTTTCTCACCTGAGAAGGTGAAAAGGAAGCCTGCACACCTGAGTGGGGTCTGCATTAAAAACCATGCAGTGGATTGTGAGTGTAAGAAATAGTAATCAGTCTGAGGATTTTCCTTGTTTTTGAGTGTGAAAAATGC
Organism: Saccopteryx bilineata; assembly: GCF_036850765.1. Lineage (NCBI taxonomy): Eukaryota > Metazoa > Chordata > Mammalia > Chiroptera > Emballonuridae > Saccopteryx > Saccopteryx bilineata. The sequence goes on along the minus strand of NW_027095476.1, from coordinate 65,536 downwards.
TTTCTTGTGACCTTGAAGTGACCTGAGGGATATCCAAGTGGTTGATGACTCCTTGTCAATGGAACTATTCAAGGAATTAGGGGGTTAGCACAGAGGACATTTGATGCATGACATAGGATTTCCACGAATGATGAAAACGCAGCTGTTAAAATCTGAAAAAGGTTATAGTCAGGGAAAATGAGAGTTGATGGAATTCATGTAAAAGGATCTAGAAAAATTGTTATATTTGAAACAGTCATTATGTGAAATGGTTGTATGTGTTTTACCTTATTAAGTGTGTAGAAACTAATTCTAAATGCGGCACATGTCTGTACATTATTTACTAAAACAAGAACACATGTAAATCCGCCCATCAAGTGAGAGTATTTGGTCATAAGAAAAGAGAACAAGTCAGATCGCCTGAGCACACACAGTGCCATATAGAGGCTGAGTGCTGGTGTGGACACATTCTCCATGCCTTAGTTAATACATTGTGAGGAATAGACTTGGGAATATGAGAAGTGCCTCGAAGTGCTTCTCATAGCAGACGACTGTGCCTTTGTATCATGGAATTTAATGTTTAATAGGGATAGCAGTACCCAGAATATTTTCATGATAAAATGGCAATAATTATGTGGAATCATGGTGCCTGTAGACTGGAAGAAAGTAAATAGGAGTGCAGTGAGCCTCTTCTGCCAGAAGTGACACAGACTCTGTGTAAGTTTTTACTGCATCCTACTGTCATTGGACAGTGCCTGTTGAACCACTCTGAGTTGGACAACAAAGAATTGCTTCACTTGTAGATGGAAGGTCCAAAGAGAATGGGTAACATCATGTTTGGGCAGCTGATGTAGGAAGACCAGTATAAAGAAACACTCAAGTTGAACAAAAAAAAATAATAATAATCTACTCATCAGTCTACTTATGCGTTGGTCACAGTAGATACATCCTTCAAGTGATAGTCACTATTTGTCCTAAAAAAGAACCAGTTTAATGGCCTGAGCACACACAGTACCATTAAGAATCTGAGTGCTGGTGTGGACAGATTTCCATGCCTTAGTTTTTTGTGAGGAATAGTCTTGTGACTATGACCAGTGTCTCTGAGTTCACCTCAATGCCGATGACTTTGTGTTTTTATGATGGAACTGAAATTCGTAATTGGGATATGAATACCCAGAAGATTTTTAATATAAAGTGGAGATTGTTTATGGGAAACCACAATGCTGGGAATGGCCAAGAAGTCATATATGGGTGGCAGTGAACCTCTTCTGCCAAGAGTGACTTGGGAATTGCGTAAAAAGTGGCTGGATTCTACTGTCATTGGATGGTGCCCTGTAAACCACTCTCTGCTGATCAAAAACTGGATGTTTTGCTTGTAGATGGCAGCTCCCAAGTGAATGGACAACATCGTGTTTGGGCAGCTGGTGTAGAAAGGTGAATACATAGAAAAGCTCAGATTGAATAAATTAATAAACGCTCAGCTCATTTGAGCTGAATTTCAGACTGCTGTTGTAACAGTGATGGAAAAATTGAACAGTGAAAGAAGGCCCTGTGTTTGGCATATACGGATTGAAGGGCAGAGGACAGTGCCTAGAAATGTGTTCCTTACTCTACATGGTACATGGAAAGCTGTCCTACTAAAGGGATGTATGCTTAGGGTCTGACCCTACTGAAGAAGTAGTAATTGTTGATGCTCAGGAGAACCTCATCCAGGTTTCAAAAGATGTTAAGGTTGACAGTCTTGTACCCCAATGTGCTGTATGGAGTGTCCACCCTAGTCTGTGAGAGAAAAGACTGTGGGAACACAACTGTGTGCACTCATTGAAAAGAGTCCTCCAGCATCATCAGATACTCATATTTTCAATAAGAAGTCTTCTCTATGTCAAAGAAAAGATTGGAGACTGCAGATGGGTGTTTCGCAGATGCCCTGGTGAGAAGACCAAGAACAGAGGCAGAAATTGCACTGATGCTCATAGCCCAGGACAGCCAAAAAATCGGAATTGACACCATTGGACCCTGTTGAGACATGGCCTGGGCTTGGCTAACCCTGTAGTAAATGGAAATCCTCAAAGAATTATTCAACACAGAAATAAAAGATACGCACCATTGTGAAAGTTTGAGCATCATTTTTTCAGACCAGAGTTCACATGAGGCCACGTATATGTCTGATGAGGCACTTATGCACCCGCTGTCAGTCACAGTGTGAAAGAAAATTAGAGTGAGAAATACTTTGAACAAACAGTGATGGAACAATTGAACAATGAATGAAGCCCCTGTGTCTACCATATATGGACTGAAGGGCAGAGGACTAAAATTTGTAAGAGAATAGCTTCAACAATGGCCTTACCTGCTTTCAGGAGTGTGTGCACACTCAACAGGAGCATGTTGGGGAAAATAACTGATCCCTCTTGTAGTTCTTTTTCTCTGTTGCATCCGAGGAACATGACTGGTTGGGGTTATATTTGTATGCTTTTCCTATCACATCACCTCAATTTTTAACTTGAGTCTATTGATGCATTGGTCACAGTTCATTCTTCCTTCAAGTGATAGTCACTGTTCATACTAAAAAGGAAAGAGTCAAATGGCCTGAGCACAAAAAGTACCATATAGAAGCTGAGTGCTGCTGAGGACAGATTCTTCATGCCTTAATCCTTTGTGAGGAAGAGAATGGGACTATGACAAGAGCCTCTGAGTGCACCTGAATGCCGATGACTTTGTCTTTGTATGATGGAACTGAAATTTGTAATTGGAATACAAATGCCCAGAAGATTTTCAATATAAAATGGAAATACTTTATGGGAAACCACGGTGCCTGGGAATGGCAAAGAAGTCATATAGGGGTGGCAGTGAACCTTTTCTGCCAGGAGTGACTTGGTAACTCTGTAAAGAGCTGCTGGATTCTACTGTCATTGGATGGCGCCCTGTGTACCACTCTCTGTTGACCAACAATGGGATGTTTCACTTAGTGGATGGCATCTCCCAAGTGAATGGAAAACATCATGTTTGGCAAGCTGGTGTAGAAAGGTGAATACATAGAAAAGCTCAGATTGAAAAAATTAAAAAACGCTCTGCTCATTGGAGCTGAATCTCAGACTGTTATTGTAACAGTGATGGAACAAATGAACAGTGAAAGAAACCCCTCTGTTTGGCATATATGGCCTGAAGGACAGTGGACAGTGCCATGAAATGTGTTCCTTACACCACATGGTACACGGAAAGCTGCCCTACTAAAGGAATGTGCACTTGGGGTCTGACCCTACTGAAGATGTAGGACTTGTTAATGCCCATGTGAACCTCTACTGCAGGTTTGGAAGATATTGGAGTTGACCAGTGTGTACCCCAATAAGCTATATGAAATTTCCACCTGAGTGTGAGACAAGTGACTGTGTGGACATGGCCACAATACATTAATGGGCTTACTAAAGAGAGTTTCTGCACATCATCAGAGGCACAAATTTTCATGAGAAGTATGCTGTCTGTCAACACAAGAGCAAAGACTGCAGATGGGTGTGTGACCAATGCCCTTGTGGGATGACCTTGAATATTTCGGCTGGTGACGGTGATACTCATAGCCCTGGGTATCCGAGAATTAGAATTTGGTAGGACTGGACACTGTCAAGACTTGGCCTGTGCTTGGCTGAGTTTTGGTATTGGGCAATTTTCAAAGGCTTATCAAAGTTTAACTAGAAGGTACACACCATAGTGAATGGCTGAGCATCAATATTCAGACCATTTTCACAAGGCACCCCCTATTTTTTTGACAATGAGCACAGAGACTTGCTGTCAGGCTAGTTTGATAAAGATTTGGAGTTGAAAATAAAAACATTGGTAGTCTAAGTGAGAGAGAGAACATCTTGAAGGGCTGGCTTACATGATTTCTGGAGTGTGTGCTCACACTCAACAGGAACATGGGTGGGGTAAAGAAGTGGTTCCTGATGGAGTTCTGTTTCTCTGGTGCATCTGAGGAAGATGGATGTTGGGGATGATGCTGGTATAGTTTCTCCATCATATCCCCTCAACTTTTGACTCTAGTCTGCTCATGCATTGGTCACAGTATCAGGAATGTGACCACATGGAGTATAAACAGGTCCAACTGAAGCAAAAGACTGTAACTGGTTTGAACTTCTATGCCACTTTTTCTGAGGGTCTGAATGGATGGGAGGTTCTACAATCCTGTTTGACAAAATGGGACTAACAATGAGTTAGTCATATCGCTGGGTGGGAAAGGTAGCTCCTGAATTCTGCACATGTCTAATTTCACCATTTGTGAGCACAACTGACCTGAGGGGGTGTTACTTGCTTCTCTAGTATTGCTGCCAGCATCTAGTTCAGCAGGGAATGAACCTGATGTTCTTTCCAAAGGGTAAATGACTTGTATATAAATAGTTACTCCATTCCTTTAAAATATATCTATATCTATATCTATATATATTTATCTATCTATATATATATATATATATATATATATATACAAAGAATGAACACATGGGTTAAACAAAGAGAAAAATACAATGATTATTTAACATTTCAAAATGATTTAAAGCAGAAAAATGAAATCTATTAGCCTGAATATATCAAATACCCTACAGGGAGAAGTCAGGTGCGACTGATGACATCATTACTTTTCTCACCTGAGAAGGTGAAAATGAAGCCTGCACAACTGAGTGGGGTCTGCATTAAAAACCATGCGGTGGATTGTGAGTGTAAGAAATAGTAATTGGTCTGAGGTTTTTCCCTGTTTTTGAGTGTGAAAAATGCATTCTTGTGACCTTGAAGTGACCTGAGGGATATCCAAGGGGTTGATGACTCCTTGTCAATGGAACTATTCAAGGAATTAGAGGGTTAGCACAGAGGACATTTGATGCATGACATAGGATTTCCACGAATGATGAAAACGCAGCTGTTAAAATTTAATAAAGGTTATAATTAGGGAAAATGAGAGTTGATGGAATTCATGTAAAAGGATCTAGAAAAATTGTTATATTTGAAACAGTCATTATGTGAAATGGTTGTATGTGTTTTACCTGATTATGTGTGTAGAAACTAATTCTAAATGTGGCACATGTCTGTACATTATTTACTAAAACAAGAACACATGTAAATCCACCCATCAAGTGATAGTTCTTGGTCATACGAAAAGAGAACCAGTCAGATCGCCTGAGCACACACAGTGCCAGATAGAGTCTGAGTTCTGGTGTAGGCATATTCTCCATGCTTTAGTTTATACATTGTGAGGAATAGACTTGGGAATATGAGAAGAGCCTCGAAGTGCTTCTCAGAGCAAAAGACTGTGACTTTGTATCATGGAATTGAATGTTTAATAGGGATAGCATTACCCAGAATCTTTTCATGAGAAAATGGCAATAAATATGTGGGACTTAGGTGTGTGTAGACTGGAAGAAAGTAAATAGGAGTGCAGTGAGCCTCTTCTGCCAGAAGTGACACAGACACTGTGTAAGGAGGTACTGCTTTCTACTGTCATTGGACAGTGCCTGGTGAACCACTCTAAGTTGGACAACAAGAATTGCTTAATTGTAGATGTAATCGCCCAGGACAGCCAAAAAATCGAACTTCACACCATTTGACCCTGTTGAGACTTGGCCTGGGCTTGGCTTTCCCTTTGGTAAATGGCAATCCTCAAAGACTTATCCAACACAGAAATAGAAGATACGCACCACTGTAAATGTTTGAGCATCATTTATTCAGACCAGAGTTCACATGAGACCTCCTATATGTCTGATGAGGCACTTACGAACACACTGTCTGTCACAGTGTGAAAGAAAATTAGAGCAAGATGTAGTTTGAACAAATAGTGATGGAACACTGCTGCCAGCATCTAGCTCAGCAGGTTGTGAACCTGATGTTTCTTCCAAAGGGTAAATGACTTTTATATAAATATTTACTTCAGTTATTTAAATATATATATATGGAATGAACATATGGGTTATTCAATGAGAGAAATACAATGTTTACTTAATATTTCAAAGTAATTTAAACAGAATAATATAATTTATTAGCTTGAATATACCAGATACCTGACAGTGGGAAGCCAGGGAGAACTGTTGACATCATTACTTTTCTAACTTGAGAAGGTGAAAAGGAAATCTGCACACCTGAGTCAGGTCTGCATTGGAAGCCATGGGGTAGATTGTGAGTATAAGTAATAGTATTTTGTCTGAGGATTTTTCCAGCATTTGAGTGTGAAAATTGCTTTCTTGTGACCTTGAATATACCTGAGGGATATCCAAAAGGTTGATGACTATTTGTCAATAGAAATATACATGGAATTAGAGGGTTAGCACAGGAGCTTCTACCTACAAGTGAAGTAATTTTTTGTTGTCCAACTCAAATTGGTTCACCAGAAACTGTCCAATGACAGTAGAATGCAGTAACTTCTTACACATTGTCTCTGTCACTTCTAGCAGAAGAGGTTCACTGCACTCCTATATGACTTTCTTCCAGTCTACAGGCACCATGGTCCCACATAATTATTGCCATTTTATCATGAAAATCTTCTGGGTACTGGTATCCCTATTAAACTTTCAATTCCATGACATAAAGGCACAGTCGTCTGCTCTGAGAAGCACTTCGAGGCTCTTTTCATAATTCCAAGTCTATTCCTCACAATGTATTAACCACTTGATACATGACATAGGATATCCATGAACAATGAAACCTCAGCTGTTAAAATCTGACAAAAGTTATAGTCAGGGATAATGAGTGTTGATCGAATTCATGTAAAAGGATCTAGAAAAATTGTTATATTTGAAACAGTCATTATGTGAAATGGTTGTATGTGTTTTAACTTATTAATTGTGTTTAAGCTAATTCTAAATGAGGCACATGTCTGTACATTATTTACTAAAACAAGAACTCATGTAAATCCGCCCATCAAGTGATAGCATTTGGTCATACAAAAAGAGAAACAGTCAGATCGCTGAGTGCACACAGTGCCATATAGAGGCTGAGTGATTGTGTGGACACATTCTCCATGCCTTAGTTAATACATTGTGAGGAATAGACTTGGAATTATGAAAAGAGCCTCGAAGTGCTTCTCAGAGCAGACGACTGTGCCTTTATGTCATGGAATTGAAAGTTTAATAGGGATACCAGTACCCAGAAGATTTTCATGATAAAATGGCAATAATTATGTGGGACCATGGTACCTGTAGACTGGAATAAAGTCATATAAAAGTGCAGTGAGCCTCTTCTGCCAGAAGTGACACAGACACTGTGTAAGGAGTTACTGCTTTCTAATGTCATAGGACAGTGCCTGGTGAACCACTCTGAGTTGGACAACAAAGAATTGCTTCACTTGTACATGGAAGCTTCCAAGTGAATGGATAAAATTATGTTTGGGCAGCTGGTGTAGGAAGACCTGTATAAAGAAAGACTCAATTTGAACAAAAAAAATAATAATCGACTCATCAGTCAACTTATGCATTGGTGACAGTAGATACTTCCTTCAAATGATAGTCACTATTTGTACTAAAAAAGAAACAGTTTAATGTCCTGAGCACACAAAGTATCTTTTAGAAGCTGAGTGCTGGTGTGGACAGATTTCCATGCCTTAGTTCTTTGTGATGAATAGTCTTGGAATTATGACAAGAGTCTCTGAGTGCACCTCAATGCCGATGACTTTGTGTTTGTATGATGGAACTGAAATTCGTAATTGGGATATGAATACCCAGAAGATTTTCAATATAATGTGGAGAGTGTTTATGAAAAACCACAATGCTGGGCATGGCCAAGAAGTCATATAGGGGTGGCATTGAAACTCTTCTGCCAGGAGTGACTTGGGAACTGCTTAAAAAGTTGCTGGATTCTACTGTCATTGGACGGTGCCTTGTGAACCACTCTCTGCTGACCAAAAACGGGATGTTTTGCTTTGTAGTTGGCAGCACCCAAGTGAATTGACAACATCGTGTTTGGGCAGCTGGTGTAAAATCGTCAATATATAGAAAAGCTTGAATAGAATAAATTAATAAATGCTCAGCTCATTGAAGCTGAATTTCAGACTGTTGTTGTAACAGTTATGAAACAATTGAAGAGTGAAAGAAGCCCCTGTGTTGGGCATATACGGATTGAAGGGCAGAGGACAGTGCCTTGAAATGTGTTCCTTTCTCTACACAGTACACTGAAAGCTGTCCTACTAAAGGGATGTATGCTTGGGGTCTGACACTACTGAAGAAGTAGGACTTGTTGATGCTCATGAGAACCTCAACCAGGTTTGAAAGGACGTTAAGGTTGATTGTCTGATATCTCAGTGTGCTCTATGGAGTGTTGACCTTAGTCTGTGAGAGAAAAGACTGTGGGAACACAGCTGTGTGCACTCATTGAAGAGAGTTCTCTAGCATCACCAGATACTCAAATTTTCAATAAGAAGTCTTCTGTATGCCAAATAAAAGGGCGGAGACTGCAGATGGGTTTTTGACAGATGCCTTGATGAGAAGATCATGAACAGAGGCGGCAGTTGAGACTGATGCTCATAGCCTAGGACATCCAAAAAATCGGACTTGACACCATTGGGCCCTGTTGAGACTTGAACTGGGCTTCGCTAACCCTGTGGTAAATGGCAATCCTCATAGACTTATCCAACACAGAAATAGAAGATACGCACCACTGTGAAAGTTTGAGCATCATTTATTCAGAACGGAGTTCACATGAGACCACCTATATGTCTGATGAGGCACTTATGCACCCGCTGTCAGTCACAGTGTGAAAAAAAATTAGAGCAAGAAATAATTTGAACAAACTGTGATAGAACAATTGAACAATGAAAGAAGCCCCTGTGTCTGGCATATATGAACTGAAGGGCAGAGGACTAAAATTTGGGAGAGAATAGCTTCAACAATGGGCTTACATGCTTTCAGGAGTGTGTGCACATTCAACAGGAGCATGGTGGGGAAAAGGATTGATCCCTCAAGTAGTTCTGTTTCTCTGATGCATCTGAGGAACATGACTGGTCGGGGTGATAGTTGTACGCTTTTCCTACCATATCACCTTAATTTTTAACTTTAGTCTATTGATGCATTGATCACAGTTCATTCTTCCTTCAAGTGATAGTCACTGTTCATACTAAAAAGAAAACAGTCAAATGGCCTGAGCACACACAGTACCATTTAGAAGCTGAGTGCTGGTGTGGACAGATTCTTTATGTCTTAGTTCTTTGTGAGAAATAGACTTGAGACTATGACAAGAGTATCTGAGTGCACCTCAATGCCGATAACTTTGTGTTTGTATGATGGAACTGAAATTTGTAATTGGGATATGAATGCCCAGAAGATTTTCAATATAAAGTGGAAATTGCTTATGGGAGACTACAATGCTGGGAATGGCCAGGAAGTCGTATAGGGGTGGCAGTGAACCTCTTCTGCCAGGAGTGACTTGGGAACTGCGTAAAAAGTTGCTGGATTCTACTGTCATTGGACGGTGCCCTGTGAACCACTCTCTGCTGTCCAAAAAAGGGATGTTTTGCTTTGTAGATGGAAGCTCCCAAGTGAATGGACAACATTGTGTTTGGGCAGGTGGTGTAGAAAGACTAATAGATAGAAACGCTCAGATTGAATAAATTAATAATCTCATTATCACATCCAAAAAATCGGACTTGACACCATTGGGCCCTGTTGAGACTTGAACTGGAGTAGTATTCCATTGTATATATGCACCACATGTTCTTTACCCAGTCCTCTATCTAAGGTAACTTTGGTTGTTTCCATGTCTTGGCCACTGTGAATAATGCTGTGATGAACATGGGGGTACATGTGTCTTTACCTACCAATGTTTTGAATTTTGGGGGTAGATACTTTTTACACTTGCAACAACAAAAAAGTAATAAATAAAGTGTCTGGGAATAAACTTAACAAAGGATGTGAAGAACCTATATACTTAAAACTATAAAATATTATTGAAAGAAATTGAAAAAGACACAATGAAATAGAAAAATATTTTATATTCATGGATTGGAAGAATCAACATAGTTAAAATGGCCATTTTACTCAAAGCAATATACAAATTTAATGTAATCCCCATCATAATCCCAATGACATTTTTTAAAGAAATGGAACAAAAAATTACCAGGTTTGTATGGAACCATAAAACAACCTGAATAGCCAAAGCAATCTGGAGGAAAAAGAAAGAAGCGAGAGGTATCATACCACCTGACTTCAAATTATACTATAGAGTAGTGGTTCTCAAAGTGTGCACCAGGATGCACTAGTGTGCCCTAGAAGATTTCCAGGTGCGCCCTATGGTATTCCAGAGAAATATGTGTCTGCTGGGGACTAAAAAACCAACAGGGTTTTTGGAGTTTAGATTTTTGGGGGATAAAGCTGTGGGGAATTGGCTGTAAGCTGACAGTCTTCCCAACTTCCCACCTTACTTTTCTGATTATGTTGCAAAATACTGTTAAACTGTGGTGCTGGATTGTTTACACTACCCTGATGTTCCCCGCAAAGACTGGAGGCAAGTTACTTCTTTCTTTTGTTTGGTGTGAAGTTAAGATGATATGTATGGTGGGGGTTTTCTGCACTCAACACAATTAAGAATAAAAAGAGAGAAATTTTTCAATGTATTGATGAGGAAATGAGAGTTTGCCTTTCAAATATATGCCCAAACATTGAAGAAATTGCTAGAACACATCAGGTTTGTGTTTCTCATAAACACAAGAATGAAAAACTTAACACATTCATGCTGTGACCTGCCCAATTTACTAAATCTTACTAAGAATGTATCCATATATATAAAAAGATAACACTTTTGTCTTTTTTAATTATTAACCCCTCTTTTTTACAAATTCTAAAAAGCATAACTCAAAATATGTAACATAAATTGTTTTTTTAATATCAGAATAAATTTAATTTTGTCATATTTATTTTAGTTAATTACCATAAAAGCACACTTGGACTTTATATTTTTTCATTAATATTTGATTTAATTATTATAACATATTTCTCAGAAATTTGTATATAGTGTGCCTACAATTATTTGTGGGATTTTTTTTGTTTTTTGGGGTTTTTTTGTATTTTTCTGAAGCTGGAAATGGGGAGAGATACTCAGACAGACTCCCGCATGCGCCCGACCGGGATCCACCCGGCACGCCCACCAGGGGCGATGCTCTGCCCACCAGGGGGCGATGCTCTGCCCATCCTGGGCATCGCCATGTTGCGACCAGAGCCACTCTAGTGCCTGAGGCAGAGGCCACAGAGCCATCCCCAGCGCCCGGGCCATCTTTGCTCCAATGGAGCCTTGGCTGCGGGAGGGGAAGAGAGAGACAGAGAGGAAAGTGCGGCGGAGGGGTGGAGAAGCAAATGGGCGCTTCTCCTGTGTGCCCTGGCCGGGAATCGAACCCGGGTCCTCCGCACGCTAGGCCGACGCTCTACCGCTGAGCCAACCGGCCAGGGCTTATTTGTGGGATTTTAAATGCACCTTGACTTCAAAAAGTTTGACTACCACTGCAATAGAGCCATGATAATCAAAACAGCATGGTATTGGCAGAAAAACAGACATTCATCTTTGAAAACATCACTCTGTTTTCTCTCTCTCTGATGCTGTAAGATAATAGAAAATACATAGAAAATAAACATACTGGTCTCTGTGACCATTCCTGCCATTGAGTGCCAAAGTTCTGTGAGCTGCAATAGCAAATGAATCAAATGCAAAGGATGGGGACATAGGAATTTTCCATCTGTAACCAGTTGATCAGAAGCACTAGTCATAACTAAAGTATATATTTCAATGAAGGTGGGAGATTTTCAGTTTTGTGGAGTGAGCTCTTAATCTGTAGAACATGATGTTGTCTGGGTAGCTAGTGTTAGAATCAAATGATTATAAATTGTAGAACACCAGCTGGTGCCACACAGAATTGCTCAGTGTGGGGGGAAACCTTTATTTCTTTGGTTAGTGTTCTGTAATAAGTAGTAAAAGAGATGCACAGGAGAGAAATACCAGTAACAAAGGAAAAATTGAGTCTTAATTTCCCCTTTACAGATGCTTTCGCAGGTCATTCCTTTCTATAGTAATTTCTCTGACTTCCTGTTCTAATAAAACAATTTATCCTGTGTACAGAGCAGGTAATCATATTCTGCTTTATAAAGTCTCTTACAATGGTATTTATTATTCAACTTTCATTAATTTTTTGTATTATATCTTCCATGACCTCTATTTTCCTTAGTAAAGCTGAAAAAAATGTAAACATTCCATTAAAACAAAATAAAAGCAGGTATTTTGTGGGATCTGATGTCCTTTTCTCACCTTGTAATTTTTTATTTTTCAATTATAGTTTCCATTCAATATTATTGAGAGCCCTCAACAAAACGTTTTGTATTTGGGTACTTGAGAAGAATCTGTTAACTGGTGATCTTTCTTACAGCAACTAATTCAGGGATTTCTTAAGGAGAAAGAAGTAAAAATAAACAAATTTTAATATGTTAGGATTTACTGTGTTTTTAGGCACAGGAGGTAGGAAGAATGAATATATATTTTTTATTTTCAGATCTCTAAATAAAAAGTTTTTTAAAAGGAAAGCAAAAACCTAGAGTCAATTGCTATCATTTCTTGTTGGGAGCCAATCAACAACTGCTGGCTGACAAGGTCACAGCAGAAGAAGATCAAAAACTTCTGATTGACAAAGTCACAGCAGAGAAGACCAATGGCTGCGGGTTGACAAAGTCACCAAAGGAGAGACACAACAATACTCCCCCTTTGACTTTTTGAATTAATCTGGCCTTATATCCCCCCTCTTCTGGGTGTGTGCTATTATTTATGGCACAGGGATAACAGTAACCTTCTTTCCCTGTAGATTCGTAGTGATTTCTTTCAAAAAAAGACAGAGAGTGTGAGTTCCACAGAAAAACCTGCGGGCCCCTTGAGCTGGGCTCATAGACATAAGAGGCTGGCTAAGATATTTCTCGTAAAGGGTTAAGTCTGTAGGAGAATTTCCTCTTAATCATGTTAGAAAGAATAGATTGTGACTTGTGAATGGGTAGTAGGCAGTGGCTGTGCACAGAGCCCCTTTCGGCCTTCACTTAATTCAACATTTTTCCTCCCTAGCCTTTTCATGTGATAGAGTAGAGAAACATTCCTTTCTTCTTGCTTATTTGATCTGCAGATAGTAGTACATTCTGAGAAGAATAGAGTTAGAACTTAACTAGTGTTTAAATATAATAAATAAGTAATATTTGACTAAACAATAGTATCTTAGGTAAAGTATAGTAGAATGGTCCATTGTGTGGCCTAGGATGAGAGTGCAGTCAGCAAGAAAAAATGTTTTGCTAAGAGAATTGTCTTTTGACTAAAGGCAATTACTAGGCTTTCTCAATGGGATGTTCTCATGAGATTTATATGCTTTCCAAGATTTTTTGATAATGAGAGGAATGTAGGGAATCCATAGAAGTAATAACAGTTAATGTCTTCTGAAATTATGTTGCTACTAGGCTATCTTGCAAGTGCACTCTGTATATCTTTGGGTGAAAGCTATTCTTAATGTTATGTCAATTTCTTTATAGGCAAGCCTTTTAGAATCTTGTGAGAAAAAGTAGGACACTGCATAAACTCAAAGCCTTTTACCTGAGCAGGCAGTGGTCCATTGTTAGTCCTTAATGATTTTGTCTGCTAATCTCTGTCTGCCCCTTGACTCACAACAGCAATAATGTTAGTTAACTATTAGTACTAATACTTTAAAAGCTTTTACCGATGTTGTTATTACTATTCAAGTTATTTTGTACTTTGAATGACTTGCTACCTGGTTTGTAATTTATGGATATAAATTAACTGTTATCTAGAAACATGTAAACATAGTGAAACAGAAGCAATAATTAACACCATGTAATTGTAACTCAGTGTGTGTATAAAAAGGGATGTATACTAGCATTTGAAGAGAGATGCCTGACAGTAAATGCTAACCAGAGTATAAAGAGAAAGAAAAGAATTCGGCTCTCTCACTCGAATTGTGCTGACGCTGTCTCCTCCTGTGGGACCCCTGGATCCCACCCTGGGCTGGACCCCAGCAATTTCTTAGTTTTCTGTGATTTGGAAAGTAATGCTGTCCTATCCTCATGTCTTAAAATTTATGATCATCTATATTAGGCAAATTTGTCTTAACTCTGGACTTTCCACTGAAGATGACTCATTTAAAGTGACACATACTGATGATTTTACTTTCCTTTGTTCATTCCCATTTTAAGCTCTTTCAGTTTTGAATCAATATGCCTTCCTAATTCCTTCTTTCATTTTACAATCTGTGTTGTGAGTCTAATGGTAGAGCTTTACTTTATTATGAAATTATAGGAGATTATTAGTGTGGGTTGACTGAACTTATACTAAATTTAGACCTCAAAGAAAAATCTTAGAACTGTATGTTCAGTTTATTGGCTTTGAAGCATGCCACTAAAAGTCCTAAATTTCAAGGATTTACTATAACTTAAACATGTTTTGAACTTTTGAAATTTCAGGTATACTTAAGCATAGTTTTTATTTTTCATCAAATAAGTTTACTTGTGGAGACAATTCTAGAACATGAATTTCACTTTCTCTTCAAGGATTGCATGAGAAAGGAAAAACATTTATGGGCTGCATTTGATTAGAGTTCTCATTAGCTGAAAAAAATATTGACCTGATATTTGTTACTAACTACTTTTCTGAGTTACTTTCCCCTTGTTTCTGTGGGAGTTTAATTGGGCCTGGATTTGTCACTAATTCTTAAAGTCTAGGCACTCATGCCAGGGATTGTGTCATCATGTTTTGTTACAATGTCTTTTTTTAGTTTTTATTAATTTTAATGGGGTGACATCAATAAACCAGGGTATATATATTCAAAGTAAACATGTCCAGGTTATCTTGTCAAACAATTATGTTGCATACCAATTCCCCAAAGTCAGATTGTCCTCCATCACCATCTATCTAGTCTTCTTTGTGCCCCTCCTCCTCCCTTTTCCCTCTTCCTCCCTCTCCTCCCCATAACCACCACACACTTTTCCATGTCTCTTAGTCTCATTTTTATGTCCCACCTACATATGGAATACTGTAGTTCTTGGTTTTTTCTGATTTACTTATTTCACTCCTTATAATGTTATCAAGATTCCACCATTTTGTTGTAAATGATTCGATGTCATCATTTCTTATGGCTGAGTAGTATTCCATAGTGTATATGTGCCACATCTTCTTTATCCAGTCTTCTATTGAAGGGCTTTTTGGTTGTTTCCATGTCTTGGCCACTGTGAACAGTGCTGCAATGAACATGGGGCTACAAGTGTCTTTACGTATCAATGTTTCTGAGTTTTGGGGGTATATACCCAGTAGAGGGATTGCTGGGTCATAAGGTAGTTCTATTTTCAGTTTTTTGAGGAACCACCATACTTTCTTCCATAATGGTTGTACTACTTTACATTCCCACCAACAGTGAATGAGGGTTCCTTTTTCTCCACAGCCTTTCTAAACATTTGCTATTACCTGTCTTGTTGATAAGAGCTAATCTAACAGGTGTGAGGTAGTATCTCATTGTAGTTTTGATTTGCATTTCTCTAATAACTAATGAAGATGAGCAATGTCTTTTGACAAGTTATTTTTGATCATTTGTGTGTGTGTGTGTGTGTGTGACAGAGAGAAACAGGGACAGACAGATGGGAAGGGAGAGATGAAAAGCATGAATTCTTTGTTGCAGCACCTTAGTTGTTCATTGATTGCTTTCTCCTATGTGCTTTGACCCAGGGTAGGGGGAGCACTGCAGCAGAGTGAGTGACCCCTTGCTCAAGACAGTGACCTTGGACTCAAGCCAGCAAACTTGGGCTTCAAGCCATCGACCTTTGGGCTCAAGCCAATGACCATGGGGTCATGTCTGTGGCCCCATAAGCAAGCCTGCAACCCTGCGCTCAAGCTGGTGAGTCTGTGCTCAAGGCAGATGAGCCTGCACTCAATCCCGCAAACTTGGAGTTTCCAACCTGGGTCCTCTACATCCCAGTCTGATGCTCTATTCACAACACCACTGCCTGGTCAGGCTTCAATTTTAATGATTCTGTGTTTAAGGAACTTTCATTGAATGGAGGGAAATATGGCTTTATTGGTTGGATCTAGCTGGACATATGCCAAATGATAGGCTGGT
This sequence comes from Saccopteryx bilineata, assembly GCF_036850765.1. Lineage (NCBI taxonomy): Eukaryota > Metazoa > Chordata > Mammalia > Chiroptera > Emballonuridae > Saccopteryx > Saccopteryx bilineata. The sequence continues at coordinate 49,461 of NW_027095476.1, read as the reverse complement.
TTAGCCACTGTCATGGTATTTAATGAAGGACTACAGTGGAGAGAAGCAGGCACCCTTCCCTGCTATTTCTTCTAGGTGCTTTCTGGGGGACTGCATTTGTTCTAGAGTGGCCTTTGGGGTAAGGCCTGCTCTGTGGCAGACCTAGGATCTTAGGGAGAACTGACCTTATTGATTAAGTGCTATGTTTGCAGCTTTGTCATTGGCAGGGCATCTAGGGGTGCTCATTTTGAGGTGCATTGGGTGGCAGGGCTCTGACTAAGAAACTTGACTTTTATGCTTTCTTAGGTATGTTTTAATATTAGCAACATATTTCTGTAGGTACTTACACTTATCAAATACTTTTTCAGTATGATACTGAGTCTTTACAACCCTGACTAGCTACAGAGGATGGATATTCATGTCCCATGTTACAGTTAAGGACAGTCATTTGTCAGGGTCATACATGTAGTAAGTGACAGCTTTCTGTATAGCAGGGTTTGTCAACCTTAGCATTTAAAATATATATATATATATTTATATTTACAGTGTATTGATTTTAGAGAGAGAAGAGAGAAAGAGAAAGGGTGTGGGAAAGAGTGAGAAGCATCAACTCATAGTTCCTTTTCATATGTGCCTTGACTGGGTGAGCCCAGGGTTCAAAATGACCACCTCAGCATTTCACGTCAACACCCTGAACCACCACAGGAAGGCAACCTTAGCATGTTAACATTTGGGGGTGCAGAAATCTGTGTTATGGAAGACTCTCTTGTGCACTGCAGGATGTTTAGCAGCATCCTTGGCCACTGCCTACTACATGCCACTTGTAAAATGCCCCCAGCCCCAAGTTGTGATCATCTAAAATGTCTCCAGATATCACCGCATGTCTTCTGCAGGTAAACTTGCCCCCTGTTGGGAACCACTGATCTAAAATAGAGGTCATTTCCACTTTAAACCTAGTTTATTTTCTACACTGCTGGTGAAGTCCTACATTACTTTGTCTTTTTTTTGTACAGAGACAGAGGCATAGACAAGGACAGAGAGTAACAAAGAGATGAGAAGTATCAATCATTAGTTTTTTGTTATGCGTTGCAACATCTTAGCTGTTCATTGATTGCTTTCTCACACGTGCCTTGACTGCAGGCCTTCAGCAGACTGAGTAACCCCTTGCTCGAGCCAGTGATCTTGGGCTCAAGCTGGTGAGCTTTTTCTCAAACCAGATGAACCCTCGCTCAAGCTGGCAAACTCGGGGTCTCGAACCTGGGTCTTCCACATCACAGTCTGATGCTCTATCCACTGCACCACTGCCCAGCCAGGCTCCTTTGTCTTATATAGTGCAGTAGTCACAAAATTAGAGCTTTTTGCAGGTAGGTAGAACTTAGTATAAAATGAAAACTTTAAAAAAGTGGGGAAAATTTCACTTCCACACTTAAAGTGAACACTTTTTTTATCTTTCTACTGTAAGAATTAACATCAGTTACTTATTTCCCATAGGGTGGCAAATTGTTCAGCCCTAACAATAGTTTGTTACATGGAGGTTTTTTTTAATTCTCACTTAATTGCATATGCAGGGAGTTTTTCAATGTCTCCTATGTAAGGTGCATACTGGACTTAGGGAATTTAACAATTCACCAACTAAATAAAATAACCAAGGATATATAAAATCTTGCATAGATGCCTAGTAATATTTTAGGCTGTCTTTGATATTTGAGAGACAAATAAGATGTGTTTCTACTGACTTTAAATATTTATTGAGCATTCATTATGTGCAAGACCTGAAGCTAGGAGCCAAAATGCATTATGTGGCAGCTTTCATCCAGGGACTGGAATCCTCTCCAGACCTCAGCAGGATACCATTAAATTGTATTGTTAGAAGGATGGGAAGATGTGCTAGAAGCCTGAGAGTGTGAGAGGGTTGGGTGAGTAGTAAAAAAAGTACTTGTAGATTTCAAAGTAATATAAAAATACAAAAGAAAAAAATTAAGTAAATCATAATCTCATACAAATTAGAAAACCAATTTTGTTGTTTTAAAGTAATTTAAATAATTTGATTGTATCTGTTGAGTTCTCTGTGTTAGGTTTTTCCAGCTCTCTGGGATAAAAGTGATGTATCAGTACAATCTACTGATACAGTATTTTGCAAAATGATTGCCACCACAGTTAGCTAGCACCTGCACCATGTCATATAGTTACCATTTCTTTGTCACCTGTATTATTTCTTAAAGCTGCATCTGAGTCAAGTGTGGCAGATCATATACATAATGCCTTAGACAGTGATTTGACTTATAGCCTGCCTGCAGAGGTTTGTTTTCCCACTGTCAATCTGATTTAGAATATTTTTTGGGGGAAAAACAACAGCCAGACCTTTTGGGACAGAGAAATATTGGCCAGAATGATACTCTTAATAAAGTCACTGATATTTATGAGGTATGAAGACTCTTTCTGGGATCTGTGCCCATGGGGAAGATGGAAGGAAGAAAATCTTATCTGAAGGCACATTATCAAGTACATTTTGTCTCCCGCACATGTGGTTGTATAGAAGAGGGAGTGAAATAAAGGGAATAGATTGGCTAAGGGTAGATTTTATTCAGAACAATTGTTTCTTCAGTGAGTTATAAAATTGTGGGGCAAGAGAAATGTGAACATGAGAAGGTTACACATTTGGTTGGATCAGTTTATTCTGTTGGGTTGTGAGCTCATCTCATAAAACTGGGATATAGGACAGGGGAGATATGTGTCTATGAGAAGGGGTTGAGGGAGTTAGCATTTTTAAGCATTTATTGTGTTTTAGATAATTTAGTGTATGTTTAAATAATTTACAGTCTCCTAAGAACCTTCTGAACTAGGTGATGTTAGCTCCTTTTTACAGAGAGAGAGCTCCACTGTAGAGGAGAAAATGCAGAGAAGCTCAGAAATGCCACCTAATTTGTGACTAAAACAGACGCCAGTCTGTCTCACAATAGAGCCTGTTTTCTTTTCTGTAAGAGCTGAGTAATAACTTCAGGTTTATGTTTCCTGGCTGTTATCTTATAAATGTTACAATATATAGTTGATGCCTAGAAGATGCCTGCTTTGTTGTATCAGTCCCTCTGTTGCCGCCTTTTCCAGCTTCCTGAGTAATCTCCAGTGGGCCAGTCATAGGATCAGCATATATGAAAGAGGGGACAGAAGATTTGGAATCAGAGCTGTTTTCAAAAGTTATTCCTGCCACTTAGTAGTTTTGTGACTTTGGACATATTTCTTAACTACTCTCAGCTTCAGTTTCTTCAACTGAAAAGCCTAAGAAATAATAGATATCTTCCAGGATTGTTGTGTGGATTAACTGGGTATGTAGAGTATGTGGCCACAGTGCCTGGCATCTTGTAAACATCCCACCAATGGGAGACACTCTTATTATCAGAGGTTGAGGAGGGAAAGGAGACTTGTTGTTCTAGCTCCCCACCCTGCCCTAGAGGGGTGCTCCCACTCTTTTAGCTTTCTCAGGTTTGGTTTTCTATTTACTCTATAAGTTGTAGCTCTGAAATCTATTTAACTATTTCTAATGCAGTGTTACATTTGCCAAATCTAATTGGATTTGGTATCTTTTGAAATCTTCTAGGACACAATTTTTTTTCCCCGAAGCTGGAAACGGGGAGGCAGTCAGACAGACTCCCACATGTGCTCGATCGGGATCCACCTGGCATGCCCACCAGGGGATGATTCTCTGCCCCTCTGGGGCATTGCTCTGCCACAATCAGAGCCATTCTAGCACCTGAGGCAGAGGCCACAGAGCCATCCTCAGCACCCGGGCAAACTTTGCTCCAATGGAGCTTTGGCTGTGGGAGGGGAGGAGAGAGACAGAGAGGAAGGAGAGGGGGAGGGATGGAGAAGCAGATGGGCACTTCTCCTGTGTGCCCTGGCTGGGAATTGAACCTGGGACTCCTGCATGCCAGGCCAATGCTCTACCATTAAGCCAACCAGCCAGGGCCTAGGACACAATTTGAAAGACTAACAGAAGAAAACTACTTGAAAACAAACTGGAATCAATGGAAAACAGATTAATATGATTTTTACTGGTCAGAACAGGACAGGGTATTACCTGGGGTAGTTAACTTGTTTCATAGTGAGTTAGTTTCTGAAAAGTGTCACTAGCATTGGCACTGGCAGATATACATGAAAAAGACAGACATCATTCAGTATGACATGTAACAGGGCTGAAAGCAATGATAATTAGACTCCTTTCCCACTGGATCTGAGTGTCAGCAAATATCAGAGCTTCAGATTGATCTTCCTTAAAGGTTTTAGTGCCTGAGATAGATGGGAGCATTAATAAAGCTGAGTCTTCATCAAATGTTACCATTCCCACTCTGGGAGGGAAATGTCAAGAAGAAAGAAAGAACTCTGCAAATGTCAGTCAAAGTTGGTGATATCTTGTCATGCTTGCTGTTCTCCTGACAGTCCCTGCCCTCTCCAGACAGCTGCTCCATAACTATCTGGAAGAAAGAGACTGCCAGGATGAAGGTGGGTCAGCAGGTCACTTGTCCCCCAAAGCAGTGTGATCTTTTATTCAAGCCCATGGCCTTCCCAGGGTTGGGGTGTGATGGAGACCCACATTTCAGTCAGGGAAAGAAAGACCAGCTAGAGGACTTAACAGCCATGGGAGTGAGGGTGTTAACTGGGCCAAGAAGTCTCCTCTAGTTTTATCTGAATTATCTAATGTTCAGAAAAAAATAGATTTCCTAAACTTTACTCTGAAAGAGGTAAAAGAGAAAACTCTTTGAGAAGTCTGAAATAAGAAGAGTGTGGACTCTGAGACAAACTGCCTGGATTCAGGTCTGGACCCCACCACCTGGAGCAAGTCATTGCCCACTCTCTATGACTCACTTTCCTCACCAGTAAATGAGGCTACACCCCAGCCCCTCTCCCCCATTTTAATATCTCAATGTCGTGCCCATTCTTTAAAGTCCCAGTTAGCTGTCATCCCCTCATGCAGCCTTGTCCTTGGCATGCTGCCTGTGCCCTGCCTGTGCTGTCCACCCTTGGGTACTTCCCCATGTCATACATATATACGTGTTTTAATTCAGTAAAAGGGAATAAGAGACTGCATCTTAGCTTCTTTTGCCTTATATCTTAAGTAAAATGTCTGCAAAAATCTGTTAACTAAATGAATGAAAACTGAAAAGGAACAATTATGTATCAGGCAGTATGTAAACTGGTGTCTGTTGGATTATCCCATTTAATTGTCACCAAACTCTGTGACAGAAAAACAATGGTTTTTGACATTTTCTGGATGCGTAAAGAGATTAGGTCATATTATTGTTAAGTATTAAGATTCAGACCAAATCAGTCTTGACGAGCCTGATGAATATGATAAAATAAGGGTTAATATTTCTATAGCACTTCTTATAGACCAGGCACTGGACCAGGTGTTTACATGTGTGGATTCATTTATTTCTCACAGCAGTCCCTTGAGGTCAATGGTATTATTGTTACTGGTGAGACAATGAGATTTCAGTTCTTGTCTTCATAAAAGAATTCAGTAAAGAGAAAAAGTGCAGCAGGTGACACAAATATTTATTGGCTATGCAGGAAGAAAGTCAGATGCTGGGGTCCAGCCCCGGGGAAGATCCAGGGGTCCCATGGGAGCAGACAGCATCAGCGCAATTTGAGTGAGAGAGCTGAATTCTTTTCTTTTTCTTTATTCTGTAGTTAGCATTTACTGCCAGACATCTCTGCCAAATGCTAGTACAGCTCCTTTTTTATACACACACACCAAGTTACAATTACATGGTATTAATCATTGCTTCTGTTTCACTATGTTTACATGTTTCTAGATAACAGTTAATTTATATCTATAAACTACAAATCAGGTGGCAATTCACTCAAAGAACAACTAAAAAATAACTTGAATAGTGATAACAATATTGGTAAAAGCTTTTAAAGGATTAGTACTAACTAATAACTCAACTTTACTGTTGTTGTGAGTCAAGGGGCAGAGAGAGATTAACAGATGAAATCATTAAGGATTAGCAAAGGAACACTGCTTGCTCAGGCAAATGGCCTTGAGTTTATGCAGTGTCCTCACTTTTCTCACAAGATAACAAAAGGCTTGCCAATTAAGAAATTGACATAACATTAAGAGTAACTTGCCTGACCTGTGGTGGCGCAGTGGATAAAGCGTCGACCTGGAAATGCTGAGGTCGCTGGTTTGAAACCCTGGGCTTGCCTGGTCAAGGCACATATGGGAGTTGATGCTTCCAGCTCCTCCCCCGTCTGTCTCTCTCTCCTCTCTCTCTCTCCCTCTCTCTATCATCTCTAAAATGAATAAATAAAATAAAAAATTTAAAAAAAGTGAATGTAAAGAGTAACTTTTACTTAAAGATATATAGAGTGCACTCGCAAGATAGCTTAGTAGCAACATAATTTCAGAAGACATTAATTGCTATTGCTTCTATGGATGCCCCCCATTTCTCTCATTATCTGAAGAAAGATTTTTGGGGAGTATACAAACCTCATGAGAGTGTCTCACTGAGAAATCCCAGCAACTGTCTTCAGTCATAAAACAAGTCTCTTAGCAAAACATTCTTTTCTTGCTGACTGCATTCCCATCCCAGGCCATGCAATGGGCCATTCCATTACTCCTTTTCTAAGATTCTATTGTCTAGTCAAATTTTATTTATTTACTATATTCACACACTAGTTAAGTTCTAACTTTATTCTTCTTAGGGTGTTCCATTATCTGCAGTTCAGGTAAGCAAGAAGAAAGAAAAGTTTCTCTACTCTATCACATGAAAAGTCTAGGGAGGAAAAATAATGAATTAAGTGAAGGCCAAAAGGTGCTCTGTGCACAGCCACTGCCTCCTACCCATTCACAAGTCACAATCTATTCTTTCTAACATGATTAGTAAGAAGAAATTCTCCTACAAACTTAACCCTTTATGAGGGATATCATAGCCAGCCTCTTATGTTTACAAGCCCAGTTCAAGGGGTTTACAGGCTTCTCTCTAGAACTCACACCCTGTCTCATTTCCAAATAAATTCCTATGAATCTACAGGGAAAGCACGGTACTATTATTCCTGTGCTATAAATAATAGCATACACCCAGAAAAGGGGGGATATAAGGCCAGATTAATTCAAAAAGTCAAAGGGGGAAGTACCATTGTGCCTTCCCTTTGCAGTGACTTTGTCAACCCAAAGCCATTGGACTTCACTGTGGTGACTCTGTCAACCAGCAGCCATTGGCCTTCTCTGCTGTGACTTTGTCAATCAGCAGTTTTTGATCTTCTTCTGCTGTCACCTTGTCAGCCAGCAGTTGTTGATTGGCTCCCAACAGTCAGAGAGAAGGGGACCTTGGAGACAAGTTCAAGAAGTAAGCCTGGGTTGAATGACCACTGCCCCCTGCTTCCCTGAGTGCATCTCCTGGTGTCTCTTAGAGCTTTGAAGTAGAGAGGCAAGCAAACTGTGCCTAAGGAGAGGATGGGGAGCAGGAGGAGAGGAAAGGCACAGGTGTGCTCTGGAAAGGGAGAGCTTGCTGGAAACTTCTTCGAAATGGATTTCAAAGGTGGGGATTGTAGCCTGACCAGGCGGTGGTGCAGTGGATCCAGCATCGGACTGTGATGCAGAGGACCCCGGTTTGAGACCCCGAGGTTCCCAGCTTGAGTGGAGGCTCATATGGTTTGAGGAAAAGCCCACCAGCTTGAACCCAAGGTTGCTGGCTCCAGCAAAGGTTTACTCAGTCTGCTGAAGGCCCGCGGTCAAGGCACATATGAGAAAGCAATCAATGAACAACTAAGGTGTTGCAATGCGCAATGAAAAACTAATGATTGATGCTTCTCATCTCTCTCTGTTCCTGTCTGTCTGTCCCTGTCTATCCCTCTCTCTGACTTACTCTCTGTCTCTGTAAAAAAAAAAATTTTTTTTTAAATATTAAAACAAAAAAAACAAAAACAAAAAAAACCCCGGTGGGGATTGTAGGGGACATCCCAGGGGAAGATCTCTACAGAATACTCATTAACTCTCCTGGTGTGTCCTTTTAGAATTGTGATCCCCACTGATTGGCCAGCACCAGGGCAGGGTCATTATTGTGTGCAGCTGGTCCTAAGGTCAGCCATGGCTCCCCTTCATCTGCTTTTGCTGCTCTTCTGGACTAAGGCTTAGATGTGATCTCTAGGCCTCAGTGCTTAAGGAAGTGGTTGTTCAAGGGCTCGTATGGGAGTGGTATGAGGCTATTTTCCTGCCCCTTGTTCCTCCTCTAAGGAGATTTAAAACCACATGTCATGTGAAGAAAGATCAGGGGGAAGGCCTGAATCACATGACCAGCATTATGAAATCAGGGGTCTGTTGTTGTGAGTTGGGGGCGCAGAGAGAGAGATCAGCAGATGGAATCATCAAGGAACCAGCAAAGGACCACCGCTCACTCAGGCAAATGGCCCCGAGTTCATGTAGTGTCCTAATTTTATTCACAAGACTTCAAAAAGCTTGTTTACTGAGAAATTGGCATAACATCAAGAGTAACTTTTACTTAAAGATACATGGAGTACACCTGCAAGATAGCTTAGTAACAACATAACATCAGAAGGCATTAATTGCTATTGCTTCTATGGATCCCACAACATTCCTCTCCCTATCTTAAGGGATAACCTTGGAAAGTACAGAAATCTTATGAGAATGTTTTACTGATAAAAGCCCAGCAACTGCCTTCAGTCACATAAACCTGTTTCAGTGACCCGCCTTCAAGTCACAAAACAACTTTCTTGGCAAAACATTCATTTCTTGTTGGCTGTGTTCCCATCCAAGGCCATGCAATGGATTATTCCACTACAGGGGTCCAAACCACATGATCAGCATTATGATAGTGGAAGAAAAGTTACCCTGAGGGACAAGGTCCTTGTTTTCCCAATTTTACTTGTTGCTAGGCACCTGGGGCTTTCTGCCCTGGTGGCCTTCTGTGCCTGGCCTGTAGGCTTTGCTCTGATTATGTCTAACTGACTACCACATCATACCCATTTCATAGATGAGAAAATGAAGGCATAGATTAAGTAATGTTTTTAGGATTACAGAGCCTAGAACTAGTAAAGCTAGAATTTAGACTCAAATTATTATTTTTAATTCTTTACTCTTGGTATGTTTTTTTCTGATGGCCTCTTAGGGAAGAAAATAGATACTAAGGCTCATTGAAGTTATATGGGTCAGCCATATATATATTTTTATGATGTTGTTTAAAAGATTAGTCCCCCTCTAGCTTCTAAAGTATAATTTCCTACATTCTATTCAGAAAACTTAAAACAGCATAAAAATAACCCAATCCATGAACCTTCAGCATTGTCCTAAGTTTTATAAAACATGAGAAGATTATGAAACTAAATTTAAAAATTCTCCTAAACAGAGCCTATCCTCACTTCTCATCTGCACAAATTTGGGACACTGTTTTGGTTGGTTTTCTCTTCTTCTTTCCCCCAGGGTAGTTGTTTAATGGCTAAAAGAAACCTCAATAAAATAACAAGTCAACAATTTCTACTTCTTACTTTAGTCCCTCCCTAGATTTCAGTCTCCCAAGTGGAAATCTAAATGACATTCCAATGGTTAGGTGGACTCAGTTCCTATGGCTAAAGTAGCAGTCTGTGGGTGAGGCAAAGTACATGGATTCTAGAATTACCAACCTTGCTGGCTGACCCTGGATAACTTCTCTGCATTTAAGTTGCCTTAAGTCCTCTCTAATATGATTGACAAGGTGACCTCCTTCTTCTCTCTTCTGGCAAGACTGTGATTTGAATACTGAGTTCAGGTAGAGTATTTCCATTTAGCATATTGTAATTGTCACTGAAAACAAATTTGTGATTTTAGGAGAGTATAAAATACAGTCATTTGGCCTAGAATGGGAGGTCAAGAGAGAGTATCGGTCCTTGTTGTCTACTGTATTCCTTGGGCTCCATCCATGCCTCTCAGTCAGTTCTCCCTATTAATGTGGATGATTATTGGACAGTAGCTCTCAAGCCATCTACCTTTCAGCCCCTATTCTTACTCCCAGCTTAGACTCCCTAATACCACAATAATAAAGCACCAGGTCTTGCTTCTCAGAGAAAGAGAAACTGAACTTCCTCCATTCACACAGTACTTCTTATCACACTACTGGGCAGAGTTTCTAACCAGGGGGATATTGCAATAATCTTTTTATTTTCATATATTGCATTAACCATACAAAAATCTTCACTTGCCTGAGGCCTTGTGTACATGGAGATTATGGTTAATTCAGTGTAAAAGCTAGCTTGACCTATTCATTTAGCATTCTTTCAGTAAGATATGTTATTCAATAAACCATATCCACAGGTTTGCATGAGTACCCAGAACATCAGAACCCAGCATGTAATAGTTAGACATGAAACGAGTGCACTTTTTCTTTATTGTTGCAAAAACACATAACATTTACCATTGTAACTATGTGTTTCTTTATTTGTTTGTTTTTTGAGGTTGGCTTTTTTTTGTATTTTTCTGAAGTTAGAAGTGGGGAGGCAGTCAGACAGACTCCTGCATGTGCCTGACTGGGATCCACCAGGCATGCCCACCAAGGGGTGATGCTCTGCCCATCTGGGGTGTTGCTCTTTCTTGGCTAGAGCCATTCTAGTGCCTGAGGCAGAGGCCATGGAGCCATCCTCAGTGCCTGGGCCAACCCTGCTCCAAAGGAGCCTTGGCTGCAGAAGGGGGAAGAGAGAGATAGAAGGAAGGAGAGGGGGAAGGTTGGAGAAGCAGATGGGCTCTTCTCCTTTGTGCCCTGACCGGGAATTAAACCCGGGACTTTCACTCGCCAGGCTGACACTCTACCACTGAGCCAACTGGCCAAGACCACCATTGTAGCCATGTTTAAGTGTACAGTTTCATACTATTTAATATATTCACATTAGTATGAAAAAATCTTCAGAATTATTTTATTTTATAAAACTGAAACTCTTTTACCCATTAAACAACTCTTCCCACCCCTACCTCTCACAACCATCAAACTGCTTTTTGTTTCTATTAGTGTGACTACTTTAGATATCTCATAAGGGGAATCATACAGTTTATGTGTGTGTGTGTGTGTGTATGTGACTGATTTCTTTCACTTAGCATTATGTCCTCAAGGTTCATTCATATTGTATGTGACAAGATTTTTTTTCTTTTTAAGGCTGAATAATATTTTATCCTATGAATATACCACATTTTGTTAATCTCTTTATAAGTCATTGGACATTTGGGTTGCTTTCTCCTTTTAGCTGTTGTGAATAATGCTGTTATACACATGGGTCTGCAAGTCTCTCTTTGAAATTCCACCTTTGGTTCTTTGAGATGTATACTCAGAAGTGAAATTGCTAGATAATATGGTTGCTCTATTTTTTTATTTATTTTATTTTATTTATTGATTTTTAGAGGAGAGAGAGAGATAGGATGAAAAAGAGGGAGAGAGAGAAATGGTGAAGAAATGTCGTGGACCATTGCAGCTCCTAATTCTGGGTTTTGAGTGAGAATGGTATGGAATTAAGAAAAAAGATGGGATCAGGAGGACTCTTCAATGCTGATGGCAATATCCGAGTGCCCCATAGCCCCAGTTTGCTTTATTATATAGCCATATGCAAATCGAGGAAGTCCTTGATACAAAGTTACACATCTGAGGCTAAAACAGGAACTCTCCCAAGGCATAAACAGGAATCCCCCTACCATGCATAGGTGAAATCAACCAACATCTGAACAAACAAAGAGTAAGAGGAAGGGCATGTAAATTGCTTCCAGCAACTTAAGCAAGCAAGTGAATTGGGTGCAAATACTCAGCATAATACCCAAATATGGAGATGAAGGGGGGAGAACTTAGCCTTTTGCTAAGCATTGAATCTACAAAGGCTTTTTGCCATTTACAGTCCACAACAAAGAAACAAGACACATCAACTCATAGTAGTTGCTTTCTATATGTGCCTTGACTGGGCAAGCTCAGGGTTTTGAACTGGTGACCTCAATCTTCTAGGTCAATGCTTTATCAATGAGCTCCACCACAGGTGAGGCTGGTTGCTCTAGTTTTAACTACTGTTTCCCATAGTAGTTGCTCAATTGTACATTTCCACTAACAGTGTGCAAGGGTTCCTGTTTCTTCACATCTTGATCCTCCCCAGTACTTTCTTTTTCTCTTTCTTTCCTTCCTCCCTTTCCCCCTCCCTCCTTCCCTCTTTTCCCTTCTCCTTCCTTCCTTGCTTCCTTCCTTCTTTCCTTCCTTCCTTCCTTCCTTCCTTCCTTCCTTCCTTCCTTCCTTCCTTCCATTTTTCTTTCTTTTCTTCCTTTCTTTTTATTTTCTTTTTATTTTCTTTCTTTCTTTTTCTTTCTTTCTTCCTCTTTCTGGTCTTCATCTTTGTCTTTTAATAATGGCTATTCTAATAAGCATGAGATAATCTCTGGCTCTCTCTCTGTCTTGAGAAGAATGAAACCAGACTTGTAAGAGATTTTTTTAATTTTTAAAATTATTTTTAATTAGAGCTTATATTCAATATTTTGCATTGGTTTCAGGTCTACAGCATAGTAGTTAGCCAATTATATGCTTTACAATGTGTCTTCCCTGATATTTCTAGTATCCACCTGGCACCATACATAGTTAATAGAGTATTATTGACTATTCCCTATGCTGAACTTTACAGCCCCATGACTGTTTTATAACTACCAATCTTTACTTCTCAATCCCTTCATCTTTTTTAACCATTCCTCCCACTTCCTTCCCTCTGGTAAGCATCAGTTTGGTCTTTGTATCTATTAGTCTGTTTTTGTTTTGTTTGTTCATTTATATCATTCATTAGAGTTCACATATAAGTGAAATCATATGCTACTTGTTTTTCTCTGACTTATTTCACTTAGCATAATACACTCTATGTCCATTCATGCTGTGGCAAATGGTAAAATATATATATATATTTATTTATATAAATTATATGGCCAAGTAACATTCTATTCTACAAATATGTATATAATTTTTTTAACTAAATTTTTTAGTTGAGTTTATTAAGGTGACAATAGTTAATTAATTATACAGGTTTCAGGTAACCAATTCTATAACACTTCGCTGTATACTGTATTGTGTATTGACTATGCACCCCTGCCAAGTTAAGTCTTCATCCATCACCATTTAAGTCCCCAAAACCTCCTCCACTTCTTTCCTCCTGGCAATCACCACACTGTTGTCTGTGTCCATAGATTTTTTTGTCCTTTTTCACTCTATCCCTCCACCTCCCTTGCCCAGCTTCCCCCCATTGCACCCCCATAGCTTGTCAGCTTATTCTCCATGTATGAATCTCTTTACTTCTTAATTCATTTTGTTCATTAGATTCCATCCTCATATGAGTAAAATCATATGGTACTTGTCTTTCTCTGACTGGCTTATTTAACTTAGCATAATGATCTTCAGGTTCATCTATGCTGTCACAAAAGGTGAGATTTCCTTTTCTTTCATGGCTATGTCATACTTTTGTATATATGTACCACAGCTTTTTTATCCAGTCATCTACTGATGGACACTTAGCTGTTTCCAGATTTTGGCTATTGTGAATAATACAGTAGTGAACATTGAAGTGCATTATTCTTTGGAATTAGTGTTTTAAGCTTCTTAGAATACAATGCCAGTGAGATTGATGGGTTCAGAGGCAGTTCTATTTTTAATTTTTAGATAACTTCATACTGCTTTCAATAGTGGCTGTACCAATCTGCATTTCCACCAACAGTGCATGGGGGTTCTTTTACCCACACCCTCACCAACACTTATTGATTGCTGATTTACTGATGATAGACATTCTGACAGGTATCAGGTGATATCTCATTGTGGTTTTAATTTGCATTTCTCTGACTACTGACATTGAGTGTTTTTTTATATGTCTCTTGGCATGTGCATGTCCTCTTTAGAAAAACATCCATTCAGGTCTTTTGCCTGTTTCTTTAATTGAATTGTTTAAATTTTTTTGGTGGTGTTTTCTGGGTGATGCCATAAAAATGGCAGCATAAGAGATATTTTTCATCTCTCTCTTAAAATTTCAATAAATTGAACAACTATAATGCAGTGAAGGAACCTCAGCTGAACTTGCAGCTGTGACTGAAAGATCTGTGCAACAAATGGACTGAAGGTGGGATGGATTGAAAAGGGGGACAGAAGATAAAATGATTTTATGGTGGAATCTGGAGAGAAGGCAGAGGACTGAATTTTTCCTTCTTGTTGGACTTAGGGAGGGAGGCTTGAGTTTTATTCTGAGTCAGGAGAGGTGAAGAGGCTGAGGGGCAGAGGAGAAGGAGCTGAACTAAATGGTACAATCAGGTGCATGGTTACATCCTGGGTTGCCAAAGACTTCCCATGTTGCTTGGTTTACAATCAGCTGGTGATGGGCACATACTCAGCCTGCAACAATCATTCAATCAGCTCTCACTGGACCACAGTGCAGCATGGCATGCATTTCATTGGTGCACACTAAACCCTGGGTATTTAGCACACTTTTTGCTATGTACTCTCAGCCCACAGTGCTCAAGTACACTCAGCCTGCAGCCAGCACTCTACCAGTGGCCCACACTCTGCACAGTGTCATGGAAAATTAAAGCATGCCCACCAGCCTCCAAGATTTCACCTTCCTCCCCACAGTAGAAAATGTGGTGGTGGTAGGCCCCCCACAGCTGACTGTGGGGCCACTCTCTCTCCTGAGAGACAGAAGTGCTCTGCATCTGATTTTCTGGTCTTCTGAGACATGGGGAAGAACTCCCTGAGACTTGAAACCATCACTTTTGAAGCCATAAAGTTGAAAAGCTATAAAGCTGAAACTGTAAAGCCCTCACCACATGTCCTACCCACCAATGTGAATGTGTCCCTGCCTACCTCACTATGAAAGCAATGTCTCAGTGGAGTTCTGCCTAAGACTTCACACAGCCAAAACATGTAGTATAGCAACACCTACTAGAAAAAAAAATTGTTTCTTGTTGGAGTTCTTAACAATACTACTCTCAAATGCCATCATGAAAAAAGAAATCAAACATCATAGATATACTAGACAAAGATGTAGTTCACATAAGTAGTAAAAAATCTCCCCCCAAAAATCTCAATTACATGGGAATTTTGGAGTTAAATGACAGAGAATTCAAAATTGAAATTCTAAAAATACTCAAAGAGATGCAAGAAAATACCAACAGGCAATTTATTGACCTCAAAAAACAAATGAATAAATAAAAGAAGTACTTCAAGGAGATTGAAACTATAAAAAATAATCAAATAGAGATGAAGAACTCAATACATGAACTGAAAAATGAGGTAGCAAGTTAAGCTAATAGAACATGCCAGATAGAGGAGAGAATCAGTGACATTGAAGACAGGCAACTAGAGACACTATACAGAGAAGAAGAGAGAGACTCACAAATTAAAAAGAATTAGATCTGCAAGAACTATCTGACCCCATCAGAAAGATCAATACAGTGGTACCTTGAGATATGAATAGACCAATATGCAATTTTTTTTTAAGATACGAACTGTGACTCAGTTCATATTTTTGTTCGAGATTCAAGCAAAATTCTGAGATATGAGTCATGATTCAGGAAGCTGCTGCTAGTTGGTGCATTGGTGCACAGGTCCAGTATCGGCAGTTTGATATACATGTTGACTGACTTACAAGCTCAGTTACAGAATGAATTAAATTTGTATCTCAAGGTACCACTGTGTAGAATAATGGGTATATCAGAAGAAGAAGAGAGAAAAAAGGGAATGGAGAACCTATTTAAACAAATAATTGATGAGAACTTCTCATGTCTGTGAAAAGAGTTAGAGCAGGGGTCCCCAAACTATGGCCCACAGGCCGCATATGGCCCCCTGAGGCCATTTATATGGCCCCTGGCACACTTCCAGAAAGGGCACCTCTTTTATTGGTGGTCAGTGAGAGGAGCACAGGATGCAAAGTGTGGCATCGCTCATGTATAGTACTACTTCCAGTGATGCGGGATGCACGCATCATGGCTCCAGAAGAGCGTCATATCACTTATTACAGCTAGCAGTGACAAATATGGAACCGGACATTGACCATCTCATTAGCCAAAAGCAGGCCCATAGATCCCATTGAAATACTGGTCAGTTTGTTGATTTAAATTTACTTGTTCTTTATTTAGAATATTATATTTATTTCCATTTTGGTTTTTTAGTTTAAAATAAGATATGTGCAGTGTGCATAGGGATTTGTTCATAGTTTTTTTTTATAGTCTGGCTCTCCAACAGTCTGAGGGACAGTGAAGTGGCCCCCTGTGTAAAAAGTTTGGGGGGAGAGGAAGAAGGATGACGTCAGAGTAATGGCGGGGTAAGAAGCGATACCGATAAATCTCCCCCAAAACTCAACAAGATCTTCAACCAGAAACAGAAAAACCTATCCTTGGAGCCTCCAGATGCTTTGCAATACACCCGAAGGTATGGTCGAGTGAAAAATTGGCTAAATATATAACCAAACCCCAAAGGAAATAGGGAGTAAAAAATGATCTGCCTTCCTCACTAACCTAAAAAGGGTGGCTTTCTCTGGTAACTGTGAATATAGAAACTGAGACGGGCAAAGGAGGTGAATAGATCCAGGCTGCGGCACAAATGGCAGAACCAGTATGTGGTACGGAGATCCAAGTCGAGGAAAAACTGATCCTCTGGCAACCTGGTCAATACAAGCTAACACTTGCACCAAACACAAAAAAAAACAACAAGCGGGGCAGCCATTTTACCTAATCTTCTGGTCGGCGCACGCAGTTAGTGGGCGAGAGATTTCTTTCTAAGCCCCGGGAGTGGGTGCCCGTGTTACCCCACAGAGAGGCAGAGTCAGAGGCCTTGTTATGGGCCAAAAGCAGAATCTCTGGGCAGCCCCAGCACCCTGGGAAAGCCATGCATGAGAGGGAGCGAGAACTAATTCCAATGGTGGAACTTTTTCGTGCTGGTAGGGGATTCACTCAGAGGGAAACGCGGCCGGCCTTATATCCTGGTCTGTGCACACAGATAGTGAGCGAGAGATTCCTCCAAGTGCCTCGGCAGTGCGCACCTGTGTTATCGCACAGAGGGGCAGAGTCAGGGGCCTTTGTGTGGGCCAAAGCAAAATCTCGGGCTGCCCCAACGCCTTGCAAAAGCCACGCACGGAGACGGAGCGAGAGCCAATTCCAACGCTGCAACTTTTCCATGCGGTTGGGGGTTTCACTCAGAGTGTGAGACTGCTGGCTGAATATCCTGGTCTGCGCACAAAGATAGTGAGTGACAGTTTCCTCCAAGCACCCCAGAAGTGGGCGCCCACCTGTGTTACCGGACAGAGTGGCAGAGCCAGAGGTATTTGAGTAGGTGAAAACCCTGCCTGATTATGCTAGCAGCTCTGACTGACTGAGCCTTACCCAGAGTGGGTAAGTGCTGAGTGGAAATAGAGTGGGGAGTTGCCAGCTCTTTGAGCCCCTTACTATCTAGGAAGAGGCAGCAGCATCCCCATAGCTGGATTATCAGGCTACTAATTGAGGAAGGAAAGATTAGGAGAAAGGCTCCAGGAACACGGACTCTCTCACTGGCGGAGCCTATAAATGCTAATGAGACTCGACTGTCAATGAGATTAAAGCACAATACATGATGTTGCCATAGAGACTTATCAACTTCAAACCTCTACCTGAGCATGCCAAAGGGGCAGAACCCAGGGTACAGAGTCATCGACCAGGAAGAGGGAGAGAAAAGAAAAAGCAAGAAGATAACCTCTCAAAATCAAGAATAATCTGCAGACTTTATAACCTATCCCATTTTATTATATTTGTTCGTTTGTTTCTCTTAACTTTATTCTTGATATTTTTTTTCCTCCTCCAATTTGGCATATTAACTCTCTGCTGGTATTACTCTCTCCTCTCCTTGAACTACACTACCCATAAGTGTTACATCTCCCATTATCTTTTCTTTCCTCTTCCTTTCTCTCTATGAGGGTTGCACTCAAAAACCCTTAACTCTCTCTCTCTCTCTCTCTTCTCTTTTTTCTTTTTTCTTCTTTTAATTGTTCCCTTTTTTTCTCTCTCTCTCTCTCTTTTCTCGCTCTATATTAGTTTCTTCATTTCTCCTTTACATCTCCTCTCATTCAAACCTCAATAACAAAAAAAAAAATTGTCTTATCTGGGACTCAAACTTATGTTTGTGGCATTTTGGGGAGTTTTTACTTCACCTTTTAAACTCACTAGCAGTGCTCACATCCCTGGCTCTCCATTATATCTAGTTCTTGTTCCACTAAATACAATAGTAATTTTTTAATTTGTCCCCCAATTTTTCCTTTTTCCTCTTATTCCTCTCATCATAACTCTTAGACAACCAACACCTAAAAGCAAACCATTTTATTCTTGACCCAAATTTTTTCCTTATTTGCTTTTTGTGGGTATACACCCCCTTCTTTTTTCTTTTCTTTTCTTTTTTTTTTTTTTTTGCCCCTTTATTACTTTTAACATATTCAGGACTTCCAATACAGGCATTGTTTGTTATAATTCACAGTGCAGCAAAAGATTTTCTCAAGAAAGAGGGGAGAGGAGAGGAGAGGAAAAAAGGAGGAAAGGAATAATTTCCTTTTTAAAAAATTTTTATTTTATTTCATTTTTCTTTATTTCATTATTAATTTTTAAAAGAAAAAACTCTTCTATTTTTTATTTTTTTAACTTTTTATTCTTTATTAAATCTCATTAATACTATCAACAAATCCACCCTCAGATGCTATTAAGGAAGAGAAAATCGAATATTATGGATACAAAAGAAAGAGAGGTAACACAGCTAGAAAAGGAAAAATCTATGGAGAAAAAATTTAATATATTGGAAACCTTGGAGGTAAATAACAGAGAATTCAAGATAGAAATCCTAAAAATTCTCCAAGATATACAAGAAAACAGAGAAAGGCAATTTAGGGAGCTCAGAAAACAACTCAATGAACACAAAGAATATATGTCCAAGGAAATTGAAACTACAAAAACAAATCAAATGGAGATGAAAAATTCAATTCACGAGCTTAAAAATGAAATAACAAGCTTAGCAAATAGAACAGGTCAGATAGAAGAGAGGATTAGTGAAATATAAGACAAGCCACTTGAGGCACAACAGAGAAAAGAAGAAAGAGACTCAAAAATTAAAAATGAGATAGCCCTACAAGAATTATCAGACTCCATCAAAAAGAATAACATAAGAATAATAGGTATATCACAGGGAGAAGAGAGAGAAAATGGAATGGAGAACATACTCAAACAAATAATAGATGCGAACTTCCCAAGCCTGTGGAAAGAACTAAAGCCTCAAGTTCAAGAAGCAAACAGAACTCCGAGTTTTCTTAACACCAACAAACCTACTCCAAGGCATATCATAATAAAATTGACACAAACCAACAGCAAAGAAAAAATTCTCAAGGCAGCCAGGGAAAAGAAGAATACAACATATAAACAAAGGCCCATTAAATTATCATCAGACTTCTCAGCAGTAACTCTACAAGCTAGAAGAGAGTGGACCCCAATATTTAATGTTCTGAAAGAGAGGAACTTTCAGCCACGACTACTATACCCATCAAAGCTATCCTTCAAATATGAAGGAGAAATAAAAACATTCACAGATGCAGAAAAGATGAGGGAATTTTTCATCAGAAAACCCCCACTCCAGAAATTACTAAAGGGGATTCTCCAATCATATACAAAGAACAAAAAAAAAAAACATTGCCAAAAGTAAAAGCTCCAAGAACACAATAAAACCAAATTTAAACTGTAACAACAACAAAAGAAAGAGGGGGAGAAGATGGAGATTAACAGTAGCAAAGGACGATGGAGTGCAAAAGTACTCACAAAATAGTTCGCTACAATGAACAGGGTAGGGACCCTTTTCATTACTCAAAGGTAACCACCATTGAAAAAACCACCACAGAAGCACATGAGATAAAAAAGATAGCAACAGAGGAAAGATGTATGGAATACAACCAAATAAAAACAAAAGATAGAAAAACGAAAGAGAAGGATCAAAGAAGACATAAAACTAACAGAAAGCAAGATATAAAATGGCAATAGGGAACTCACAAGTGTCAATAATTACACTAAATGTAAATGGATAAAACTCACCAATAAAAAGGCACAGAGTAGCAGAATGGATTAAAAAAGAAAATCCAACTGTATGCTGCCTACAGGAAACTCATCTAAGTAACAAGGATAAAAACAAATTCAAAGTGAAAGGCTGGAAAACAATATTTCAAGCAAATAACATCCAAAAAAGCAGGTGTAGCAATACTCATATTGGATAATGCTGACTACAAGACAGGAAAAGTACTCAGAAAAAATAAAGCCATTTCATAATGGCTAAGGGGACACTGAATCAAGAAGACATAACAATTCTTAATATATATGCACCAAACCAAGGAGTACCAAAATATATAAGACAGTTACTTATTGATCTTAAAACAAAAACTGACAAAAATACAATCATACTTGGAGACCTCAATACACTGCTGAAGTCTCTAGATCGGTCATCCAAACAGAGAATCAACAAAGACATATTGGCCTTAAACAAAACACTAGAGTACCCGGATATGATAAACATCTACATGACATTTCATCCCAAAGTGACTGAGTATACATTTTTCTCCAGTGTACATGGATCATTCTCAAGAATTGACCATATGTTGGGCCACAGAAACAACATCAAAAAATTCAGAAAAATTGAAGTTGTACCAAGCATATTTTCTGATCATAAAGACTTGAAACTAGAATTCAACTGCAAAAAAGAGGAAAATAATCCCACAAAAATGTGGAAACTAAACAACATACTTTTAAAGAATGAATGGGTCAAAGAAGAAATAAGTGCAGAGATCTAAAGATATATACAGACTAATGAAAATGACAATACGACATATCAGAATCTATGGGATGCAGCAAAAGCAGTGATAAAAGAAAAGTTCATATCACTTCAGGCACATATGAACAAACAAGAGAGAGCCCAAGTGAACCACTTAACTTCACACCTTAAGGAACTAGAAAAAGAAGAACAAAGAAAACCCAAAACCAGCCAAAGAAAGGAGATAATAAAAATCAGAGCAGAAATAAATGAATTAGAAAACAAAAAAAACTATAGAAAAAATTAATAGAACAAGGAGCTGGTTCTTTGCAAAGATCAAAAAAATTGACAAACCCTTGGCAAGACTTAACAAGGAAAAAAGAGAAAATACTCATATAAACAAAATAAAAAATGAAAGAGGAGAAATCACCACGGACACTGTAGATATACAAAGAATTATTGTAGAATACTATGAAAAACTTTATGCCACTAAATTCAACAACCTAGAAGAAATGGATAAATTCCTAGATAAATACAACCTTCCTAGACTGAGTAAGAAGAAGCAGAAAGCCTAAACAGACCTATTAGTAGAAAAGAAATAGAAAAAAACATTAAAAACCTTCCCAAAAATAAAAATACAGGCCCTGATGGCTATACCAGCGAATTTTATTAAACATTCAGAGAAGACTTGTTTCCTATTTTACTGAAAGTCTTCCAAAAAATTGAAGAAGAAGCAATACTTCCAAACATATTTTATGAGGCCAACATAACCCTCATACCAAAACCAGGCAAGGATGGCACAAAAAAAGAAAACTACAGACCAATATCTTTAATGAATACAGATGCTAAAATACTAAACAAAATACTAGCAAATCGAATACAACAACATATTAAAAAAATAATACATCATGATCAAGTGGGATTCATCCCAGAATCTCAAGGATGGTTCAACATACGTAAAACGGTTAACGTAATACACCATATCAACAAAACAAAGAACAAAAACCACATGATCTTATCAATAGATGCAGAAAAGGCTTTTGATAAAATACAATAAAATTTTATGTTTAAGACTCTCAATAAAATAGAAGGAAAATATCTCAACATGATAAAGGCCATGTATAATAAATGATCAGCTAACATCATATTAAATGGCACTAAACTGAAGGCTTTCCCCCTTACATCAGAAACAAGACAGGGTTATCCACTCTCTCCACTCTTATTTAATATGGTACTAGAGGTTCTAGCCAGAGCAATCAGACAAGACAAAGAAATAAAAGGCATCCATATCGGAAAAGAAGTAAAGGTATCACTTTTTGCAGATGATATGATCCTATACATCAAAAACCCCAAAGAATCCACAAAAAGATTACTAGAAACAATAAGCCAATACAGTAAGGTCGCAGGATACAAAATTAACATACAGAAGTCAATAGCTTTTCTATATGCCAACAATTAAACAATAGAGAATGAACTCAAAAGAATAATCCCCTTCACGATTGCAACAAAAAAAAAATAAAATACTTAGGAATAAACATAACAAAGAATGTAAAGGACTTGTATAATGAAAACTATAAACAATTGTTAAGAGAAATCGAAAAAGATATAATGAGATGGAAGAATATACCTTGTTATTGGCTAGGAAGAATAAATATAATCAAGATGGCTATATTACCCAAAGCAATATACAAATTTAATGCAATTCCCTTCAAACTTCCAATGACATTTTTTAAAGAAATAGAGCAAAAAATCATCAGATTTATATGGAACTATAAAATACCCCGAATAGCCAAAGCAATCCTAAAGTAAAAGAATGAAGCTGGGGGCATTACAATACCTGACTTCAAACTATATTATAGGGCCATGACAATCAAAACAGCATGGTATTGGCAGAAAAATACACACTCAGACCGGTGGAACAGAATAGAAAGTCCAGAAATAAAACTACATATATATATAGTCAAATAATTTTTGATAAACGGGCCAACAATACACAATGGAGAAAAGAAAGCCTTTTCTATAAATGGTGCTGGAAAAACAAAAAAGCCACATGCAAAAGAATGAAACTGGACTACAGATTGTCCCCCTGTACAAAAATTAACTCAAAATGGATCAAAGATCTAATAACAAGACCTGGAACAATTATGTACATAAAAGAAGACATAGGTACTCAACTCATGGACCTGGGTTTTAAACAGCATTTTATGAATTTGACTCCAATGGCAAGAGAAGTGAAGGCAAAAATTAATGAATGGGACTACATCAGACTAAGAAGTTTTTGCTCAGCAAGAGAAACTGATAACAAAATAAACAGAAAGCCAACTAAATGGGAAATGATATTTTCAAACAACAGCTCAGATAAGGGCCTAATATCCAAAATATACAAAGAACTCATAAAACTCAACAACAAACAAACAAACAATCCAATAAAAAATGGGAAGAGGATATGAACAGACACTTCTCCCAGGAAGAAATACAAATGGCCAACAGATATATGAAAAGATGCTCATCTTCTTTAGTTATTAGAGAAATGCAAATCAAATCTGCAATGAGATACCAACTCACACCTGTTCGATTAGCTATTATTAGCAAGACAGGTAATAGCAAATATTAGAGAGGCTGTGGAAAAAAAGGAACCCTCATCCACTGTTGGTGGGAATGTAAAGTAGTACAACCATTATGAAAGAAAGTATAGTGGTTCCTCAAAAAGCTGAAAATGGAATTACCTTATGACCCAGCAATCCCTCTACTGGGTATATACCCCCAAAACTCAGAAACATTGATATGTAAAGACACATGCAGCCCCATGTTAATTGCAGCATTGTTCACAGTGGCCAGGACATGGAAAGAACCAAAAAGCCTGTCAATGGATGACTGGATAAAGAAGATGTGGCACATATACACTATGGAATACTAGTCAGCCTTAAGAAATGATGACATCGGAACATTTACAGCAAAATGTTGGGATCTTGATAACATGATACGAAGCGAAATAAGTAAATCAGAAAAAAACCAGGAACTGCATTATTCCATACATAGGTGGGACATAAAATTGAAACTAAGAGACATTGATAAGAGTGTGGTGGTTATCGGGGGGAGGGGGGAAAGGGAGAGGGAAAGGGGAAGTGGAGGGGCACAAAGAAACAAGATAGAAGGTGACAGAGGACAGTCTGAATTTTGATGATGGGTATGCAACATAATTAAATGACAAGATAACCTGGACTTGTTATCTTTGAATATATGTATCCTGATTTATTGCTGTCACCCCATTAAAAAAATAAAATTATTTAAAAAAAAGATGGGGACCCCTGAGTTAGAACCTTGAATCCAAGAAGCAAACAGAACACTGAGTTACCTCAATTCTACCACACCTACTCCAAGGCATAGCATAATAAAATTGTCAAAAATGAATGACAAAGAAAGAATCCTCAAGGTAGCTAGGGAAAAGAAGACCATTACATATAAAGAAAAGCCTCTGAGGTTATCGTCAGACTTCTCAGCAGAAATTGTACAAGCCAGAAGAAAATGGACCCAAACATTCAAAGTACAGAAAGAGAGTAATTACCAGCCAAGAATACTATATCCATCAAAGCTATCCTTCAAATATAAAAGAGAAATACTGTAAAAAACTTTTATAGACATACAGAAGCTGAGGAAATTTATCACCAGAAAACTCCCACTGCAGGGAATACAAAAGGGGGTTATTAAACTAGATACAAAGAACAAAACAAAGCTACAAGTAAAAGATCCAACCAGGTCACAATAAAAACAAGAATAAGCTGTGACAACAGTAACATAAAAGGGGAGAGGACAAAAGAGGATGGAATGCAGAAGTACTCTTATGATAATGGACTCTAGTAAATATGACAATTTTTCTTTTAATAACCTAATGGTGACCACCCACAAAACTGCCTCTACTGAAACATGTAGCTTAAAAAAAGAAGAAACAGGAAAAAGAAGTATATAATGCCACCAGACAAAAACAACTGACAGAAAGACAAAGGAAAAGAATCAAATGAGACACAGAGCCATCAGAAAACAATACATAGAATGGCTATAGGACATCCTCAAGTGTCAATAATTACCCTAAATGTAAATGACTTGAAATCACCGAAAGTGAAACACAGAGTAGCAGATTGGATCAAAAAGCAAAACCCAATCATATGCTACTTTCAAAAGACACATCTAAGCTGCAAGGATAAAAGTAGATTCAAAGTGAAAGTTTGGAAAAAATTCCTCAAGCAAATAATACCCAAAGAAAAGCAGGTGTCGACATACTCATATCTGACACTGCTGACTTTAAGACAACAAAGGTAACCAGAGACAAAGATGGTCTTTTTGTAATGATAAAGTGGACATTATATCAGGAAGGT
Source organism: Saccopteryx bilineata (assembly GCF_036850765.1). Lineage (NCBI taxonomy): Eukaryota > Metazoa > Chordata > Mammalia > Chiroptera > Emballonuridae > Saccopteryx > Saccopteryx bilineata. The sequence continues at coordinate 24,338 of NW_027095476.1, read as the reverse complement.
GTAACACGTTTTAATATATATGCACCAAACCAGGGAGCAGCAAAATGTATTAACTGATCTAAAAATAGAAACAGATGAAAACACAATCATACTTGGAAATCTCAACACACCATTGATAGTTATAGATTGATCATCCAACCAGAAAAACAGTCAAGAAATATTGGTCTTAAATGACACGCTAGACCAAATGGACATAATAGACATTTACAAGACATTTCATTCTACGACTTCAGAATATATGTTTTTCTCCAGTGTACATGGAACATTCTCAAGAATAGACTGTGTGTTGGGCCACAGAATTAACATCAACATATTCAGGAAGACTGAAATTATACCAAGCATATTTTCTGACCATAAGACTTTAAAATTAGAATTCAACTGCAAAAAAGAAGTAAAAGAAATCCACAAAAATGTGGAAATTAAACAACATACTTATAAAAAATTACTGGGTCAAAGGCAAAAAAAAGCAAGATCAAAAGGTATATACAAGACATTTTGTACCTTGCACATTTTGAGAAGGGGTAGGTCCTTGCCATGTTAATGCCTTTAATAGTTAATAATGCATCAAGTGTCTTTTTGGTCTGGTCCATTTATATCCCCAAGTACATCATCCTCAACCTCTTATAATCTATGGTCTAGCCAAACTAACCTACTTGCAGTCATATGATATTACTTTTTTTCCTTTCATTTTTTGTTCTTTGCATATGTTATGGTTTCTACCTATAATTAACATCCATCCACCCACCTACACTTATCTGCCAAATTCTCACCTGCCTTTTATGTCTCAACCTGTGCATTTCTACTTTGATCTGCCCTCTAAGAGACCCATATTGATTTTGTCCATTAGAATGAGCCAACTCCCCATTATCACATTTTTTATTTACCTATCTTCTGGTTTTATACTTGACATGTTTTCTATGAAGCCACACTGGCCTGAAGATTTAGGAGCATGTACCAGGCCTCAGAAACCTGAGGATACAAAAACACCAGAGGTACTGTGGAGGAATTAGTGTTCTTATAAGAAGAGAGGGAGAGTAGGAAGCTCTCTTTCTCTTTCATCCGTGTGGAGGACACATTGTGTAGGCAAACGCTCAAAAGCCAGGAAGAGAGCTGTCGCTAGACCCAACCATAATGCCTCCCTAATCTGGAACTGCCAGCCTCCAAAACGGGGGAATTACATGTCTGTTTAAGAAACCATCTATGGTATTTGTGTTATAACAGCACAAACTGAATAAGATAGGCACTGAGAAATTCAAATGGAGTTTTTCTGTTTTGGTAGATAATTTCCTTGAGAAGGTATTTACCTGACATGCACATGGACTTTTAGGAATGATTAGGGCATGGCTAATTTATTGTGAATTCTTTTGTTTCAGAGAAAAAATATTAAAACAGTGCTCTGTGAATTCCTATTAAAAAAGGCATTTGTACAATGAAACATACAACATTAGTGCAGTTATGAAAGATAAATATGTAAAATCAAATAGCAACGGAAAGCTAAAAATTTTGGAGAGATAAGAAAACAGACTATTTGAGCTATCTGAAGCAGAAAGAAATATATATTAAAATTCAAATTCATGAAAAAATCTCTATAGCCAGCTTCACCTCTTTACCAAATAGCCTGTCAGTTTCATCACCCAAACTGAGGCAAATTCTCCTGAAAACCATTAAGAACCCAAAGTCATAATTCAGGGCCATAATTTTCCTTTCTGTCATTCTCTGCTAATTGTCAGACACATTTTCAAATAAGCCATGGATTATAATTTTAGTGCACACTCTCCTCAGCTGCTCCAAAGAAGAAAGCAGGAAAATAAAGTCCACACAGGGTTAGCTACAATCATTCTATCAGCTCTTTCCTTCCTTTTTTTTAAAGATGAAAAATATTTTACTAACCTCTTCTTTATAAAAAGTTTTAACTTTTTTTCAGTTTAAAAACAGTGGTGATAGAATAAACATATTTGAATAGATTATATTCACAGCTTGGGAAAATTACTTGACAAAAAATGTGAAGGCTTTCAAAACAGGTATAAAATGAAAATATTAAATTATTTTAACATTTTTAAATTGGCCCTATGATTAATTGACTACTGGCTCAAAATGTATCTGAATTTCAAAATATTTTTCTAATAAACAAAGTAAACCCAAGAGGTATAAGGCATACAAGTTAGGTAGAAAATAACCTCTCCTATCACCTCATTGGAACATTTCTTCAGAAAGCAAACTCTTAATACTTACTGATATATTAATGAATAAGGTTTTCAATGCAGTTTCCAAAGATGTAAAAAAGAAAACCTAAGAATTTTATGGGGAAACAAACAAAGCTGATGACATTCTTTCAACGTTGCTCATGTAATACTGAAGTTATACCAGTATACTGGAAGGATATGACTTTCATGAGTTTACCTATTCCCAGTTTATGTCTGTTAAATATTTGACATTATAAACTCTTGATAAGTTTTTAAGTTATTATTAAATTTAATGGGGTGACATTGGTTAATAGGTCATATAGGTTTCAGGTGTGTATCTCCATGATACATGATCTGTATATTGCATTGTGTGACCATCACCCAAAGTCAAACCATCTTCCATCACTGTGTATTTGGCCTTCTTTATATCCTTTTCTCAACCCCCTCTCCTACATTCCTCTCCCCCTGATAACCACTGCTCTCTTATCTATGTCCATGCATCTCAATTTTCTGTCCCACCTATGTGTGAAACCATACAGTTTTTAGCTTTTTCTGATTTACTTATTTCATTATATTGTTCTCAAGTTCCATCCATGTTGTCGTAAATGATCCTATGTCATCATTTCTTATGGCTGAGTAGTATTCCATAGTATATATATATATATATATATATATATATATATATATATATATATCCTTTTGACAGTTGCAAGAACAAAGATTGTAAATTTTCTATATACTAAAAATTACAAAGCATTATTAAAGGAAATTGGAAAAGACACAATGGCATGGAAAAATATATCCATGTGTTTAAATAAGAATAATCAACTTAATTAAAATGGCCATATTACCCAAAGTGAAGGGCACTTTGGTTGTTTCCATGTCTTGGCCACTGTGAACAATGCTTCAATGAACAAGGGGGTGCATGTGTCTTTATGTAGCAATGTTTTTTTAGTTTTGGGGAAAAGTAACCAGTAGAGGGATTGCTGGGTCATATGGTATGTGTGTCAGAGACAGAGAGATAGAGAGGGACAGATAGGGACAGACAGGAAGGGCAAAAGTTAAGGAGCATCAATTTTTTATTGTGGCACCTTAGTTGTTCATTGATTGCTTTCTCATATGTGCCTTGACTGGGGGGCCACAGCAGACCGAGAGACCTCTTGCTCAAGCCATCAACCTTGTGATCAAGTTGTTGAGCCTTGCTCAAACCAGATAAGCCCACACTCAGCTGGAGACCTCAGGGTTTCGAACCTGGGTGCTTTGTGTCCACTGCTCCACTGCCTCGTCAGGCTGGTAGTTGTATTCTTAATTTTTTGAGGAACCACCATACTTTCTTCCATAATGGTTGTACTAATTTACATCCTCACTAGCAGTGAATGAGGGTTCCTTTTTCTCCACAGTCTCTCCAACACTTGTAATTATGTTTCTTGTTGGTAACAGCCAATGTAATAGGTGTGAGGCAGGATCTCATTGTAGTTTTGGCATTTATCTAATAGCTAGTGCAGTTGAACATCTTTTCATATGTCTTTTGACCATTTGTATGTCTTCTTGGGAGATGTGTCTGTTCAGGTTCTTTCCCCATTTTTTAATTGGACTGTTCACTTGCTTGTTTCTGAGCTTTGTGAATTCTTTATATATATTTGATATTAACCCCTTATCAGAGCTGTTGTTTGCATATACCACCTCCCATTTAGTTGGCTGTCTATTTGTTTAGTTGTCAGTTTCTTTTGCTGAGCAGAAGCCTTTTAATTTGATATAGTCCCATTCATTTGTTTTTGCCTTTACTTCCCTCACTTTTGGGGTAAAATTCATAAATTTTTTCTCTATGGCCAAGGCCTATAAGCTTAGTTTCTATATATTCTTCTACGTAAATTATTGTTTCAGGTCTTATATTTAGGTCTTTGATCCATTTTGAGTTGACTTTTGTGCAGGGGGACAAATTGTAATTAAGTTTCATTCTTTTGCATGTGCCTTTCCAATTTTCCCAACACTATTTATTGAATAGGCTTTCTTTTCTCCATTGTGTGTTTTTGGTTCCTTCACTGAAGATGATTTGCCCATATATATGTGATTTTATTTCTGGGCTCTTGATTCTGTTCCATTAGTCTGCGTGTCTATTTTTTTTGCCAATACTATGCTGTTTTGATTATTGTAGCTCTGTAGTATAATTTGAAGTCATGTATTGTAATGCTTCTGGCTTCATTTTTTTTTCTCATGATTGCTTTGACTATTTGGGGTTTTTTATGGTTCTATACAAACCTGGGGTTTTTTCCCCATTTCTTTAATAAATGACATTGGAATTTTGATGGAAATTGCATTAAATTTGTGTATTGCTTTGGGTAATATGGCCATTTTAATTAAGTTGATTATTCTTATTTAAACACATGGATATTTTTTCATGCCATTGTGTCTTTTCCAATTTCCTTTAATAATGCTTTGTAATTTTTAGTATATAGAAAATTTACAATCTTTGATAAGTTTATTCCTAGGTATTTTTTGTTCTTGCAACTGTCAAAAGGATTATTTTTCTGGGTTAATTTTCCAAAGTTTCATTGTTGGTGTATATGAAAGCAATAAACTTTTGTATATTGATTTTGTATTCTGTGACCTCAATATATTGGTTGATTGTTTCTAATAGTCTTTCTGTGGAGTCTTTGGGGTTTTCTACAATGTAAAGATAAATGTCATCTGCAAAAAGTGAAACCTTTACTTTACTGATCTGAATGCCTTTTATTTGTTTCTCTTTTCTGATTACTCTGGCTAAAACTTCCAGCACTATGTTGAATAAGAATGGAGAGAGGAGAGATGATGTCAGAGTAATGGCAAGGTAGAAAGTGATACCAATAAATCTCCCCCAAAACTCAACAAGATCTTCAACCAGAAACAGAAAAACCTATCCTTGGAGCCTCCAGATGTTTCGCAATACACCCAAAGGTATGATCAAGCAAAAAATTGGCTAAATATGTAACCAAACCCTGAAGGAAATAGAAAGGAAAAAATGCTCCGCCTTCCTAACTAAGCTAAACAGGGCAGCTTTCACTGGAAACTGAGAATATAGAAACTAAGGTGGGCAAAGGGGGTGAATAGATCCAGGCCGCGGCACAAACGGCCAAACCAGGCTGTGGCACAAAGATCCAAGGCGAGGAAAAACTGTTCCTGTGAAAACTCAGGCAATACAGCTAACACTCGTGCCAAACCCAGACAAAGAAAGACAAGCAGGGCAGTCATTTTACCCGATCTCCTGGTCGGCGCATGCAGATAGTGGGTGAGAGATTCCTTCCAAATCCCCGGGAGGGTGCACCCGTGTTTCCCCACAGAGAGACAGAGTCGGAGGCCTTTGTGTGGGCTGAAAGTCTCTGGGACACCCCAGCAACCTGGGAGAGCTGCACACGGGGAGGGAGAGAGAACTAATTCCAACACTGGAACTTTTCCAAACAGGCAGGGGTTTCACTCAGAGGGTGAGGCCGCTGGTCTGATATCCTGGTCTGTGCATGCAGATAGTGAGCAAGAGATTCCTCCAAGTGCCTTGGCAGTGCCTGCCCATGTTATCCCACAGAGGGGCAGAGTCAGGGGCCTTTGTGTGGGCCAAAAAGCAAAATCTCGGGCTGCCCCAGCACCCTGAGGGAGCCACGCATGGGAAGGGAGCGAGAGCCAATTCCAACGCTGGAACTTTTCAGTGCAGGTGGAGGGTATCACTCAGAGAACAAGACTTCTGGCCTGACATCCTGGTCTGTGCACGCAGATAGTGAGCGAGAGTTTACTGCAAGCGCCCCAGGATTGGGTGCTCGCCCGTGTTACCAGACAGAGTGGCAGAGCCAGAAGTCTTTGAGTGGGTGGAAGCCCCACCTGATTATACTAGCAGCTCTGATTGACTGAGCCTTACCCAGAGCCCTGTGCTGAGTGGGAATAGAGTGGGGAGTTGCCAGCTGTTTGAGCCTCTTACTATCCAGGCAGAGGCAGCAGCATCCCCTTAGCTGGATTATCAGGCTACTAATTGAGGAAGGAAAGACTAGGAGAGAGGCTCCAGGAACACAAACTCTCTCACTGTCAGAGCCTATAAATGCTAATGAGCCTCGACTGCCAACGAGACTGAAGCACAATACATGACATCACCATAGAGACTTATCAACTGCAAACCTCAACCTGAGCATGCCAAAGGGGCAGAACCCAAGGTACAGAATCACTGACCAGGAAGAGAAAGAGAAAAGAAAAAGCAAGAAGATAACCTCTCAAAATCAATAATAATCCACAGACTTTATAACCTATCCCATTTTATTATATTTGTTCGTTTGTTTCTCTTATCTTCATCCTTGATTTTTTTCCCTCCTCCAATTTGGTCGTTTAACTCTCTACTGGCCTACTCTCCTCTCTCCTTGAACTACACTACCCATAAGTGTTACATCTCCCATTATCTTTTCTTTCCTCTTCCTTTCTCTCTATGAGGGTTGCACTCAAAAACCCTTAACTCTCTCTCTCTCTCTCTCTCCCTCCTCTTTTTTCTTTTTTCTTCCTTTAGTGGTTCCCTCTTTTTCTCTCTCTCTCTCTCTTTTTTTTCTCCCTCTATATTAGTTTCTTTTTTTCTCTTTTACGTCTCCTCTCATTCAAACCTCAATAACGAACAAATTATCTTATCTGGGACACAAACTTATGTTTGTGGCATTTTGGGGGATTTTTACTTCACCTTTTTAACTCACTAGCAGTGCTCACATCCCTGGCTCTTCATTTTATCAAGCTCTTGTTCCACTAAACACAATAGTAAGTTTTTAATTTGTCCCCCCATTTTCCTGTTTCCCTCTTATTCGTCTCACCATAACTCTTAGTCAACCAACACCTAAACACAAATCATTTTATTCTTGATCAAAATTTTTTCATTTTTTGCTTTTTGTGGGCCCATACCCACCCTTTTTTGTTTTTTATTTTATTTTTTATTATTTTTTTCTTGCTACTTTATTACTTTTCCCCAAATCAGGCCCTCCATTACAGGCATTGTTTGTTCTATAAATACAATATAATTCACAGTTCACCACAAGATTTTCTCAAGAAAGAAAAGAAGAAGAGAGAAGAAAAAAAGGAAGGGGGATTAATTTTCTTTTTTTAATTTTTATTTTATTTTTTCTTTATTTCATTATTAATTTAAAAAAACACAAATTTTTTGATTTTTTATTTTTTAACTTCTTATTCTTTATTAAATCTCATTAATACTATAAAAAAACTACCCTCAGATGCCATTAAGGAAGAGAAAATCGAATATCATGGATACAAAAGAGAGGTAACACAGATAGATGAGGAAAAATCTATGGAGAAAAATATTAATATATTGGAAACCTTGCAGTTAAATGACAGAGAATTCAAGATAGAAATCCTAAAAATACTCAGAAATATACAAAAAAACACAAAAAGGTTATTTAGGGAGCTCAGAAAACAGCTCAATGAACACAAAGAATATATGTACAAGGAAATTGATACTATATAAACAAATCAATCACAGATGAAAACTCAATTCACGGGCTGAAAAACAATATAACAAGCTTAGCTAATAGAAAAGGCCAGATAGAAGAGAGGATTAGTGAAATAGAACACAAGCAACTTGAGGCACAACAGAAAGAAGAAGAAAGAGACTCAAAAATTAAAAAAAATGAGACAGCCCTACAAGAATTATCTGACTCCATCAGAAAGAATAACATAAGAATAATAGGTATATCACAGGGAGAAGAGAGAGAAAATGGAATGGAGAACATACTCAAACAAATAATAGATGAGAACTTCCCCAGCCTGTGGAAAGAACTAAAGCCTCAAATTTATGAAGCAAACAGAACTCCGGGTTTCTTAAACAAAACAAACCTACTCCAAGGCACATCATAATAAAATTGGCACAAACCAATGGCAAAGAAAAAACTTCTCAAGGCAGCTAGGGAAAAGAAAAATACAACATATAAAGGAAGACCCATTAAAATATCATCAGATTTCTCAGCAGAAACGCTACAAGCTAGAAGAGAGTGGACCCCAATATTTAAAGTCCTGAAAGAGAGGAACTTTCAGCCACAAATACTATACCCATCAAAGCTATCCTTCAAATATGAAGGAGAAATAAAAACATTTACAGATACAGAAAAGATGAGGTAATTTATCATCAGAAAACCCCCACTCCAGGAAATACTAAAGGGGGTTCTTCAATCAGATACAAAGAACAAAAAAAAAAACAGAGCCACAGGTAAAAGCTCCAAGAAGAACACAATAAAACCAAATTTAAACTGTGACAACAACAAAAAGAAAGTGGAGAGAGGATGGAGATTAACAGTAGCAAAGGACAATGGACTGCAAAAGTACTCAAAATATAGTGCACTACAATGAACACAGTATGAACCCTTTTCATTACTTAAAGGTAACCACCACTGAAAAAACCACCACAAAAGCACATGAGATAAAAAAGATAGCAACAAAGGAAAGATGTATGGAATACAACCAAATAAAAACAAAAGATAGAAAAACGAAAGAGAAGGATCAAAGAAGGCACAAAACTAACAGAAAGCAAAATATAAAATGGCAATAGGGAACTCACAATTGTCAATAATTACACTAAATGTAAACGGATTAAACTCACCAATAAAAAGGCACAGAGTAGCACAATGGATTAGAAAAGAAAATCCAACTGTATGCTGCCTACAGAAAACTCATCAAAGTAACAAGGATAAAAACAAATTCAAAGTGAAAGGCTGGAAAACAATACTTCAAGCAAATAACATCCAAAAAAAGCAGGCATAGCAATACTCATATCTGATCATGCTAACTACAAGACATCAAAAGTACTCAAAGAAAAAAATGGACATTTCATAATGGCTAAGGGGACACTGAATCAAGAAGATATAACAATTCTTAATATATATGCACCAAACCAAGGAGCACCAAAATATATAAGACAGTTACTTATTGACCTTAAAACAAAAACTGACAAAAACACAATCATAATTGAAGACCTCAATACACCGCTGACGGCTCTAGATCGGTCATCCAAACAGAGAATCAACAAAGATATAGTGGCCTTAAACAAAACACTGGAGCACCTGGATATGATAGATATCTACAGGACATTTCATCCCAAAGTGACTGAGTATACATTTTTCTCCAGTGTACATGGATCATTCTCAAGAATGGACCATATGTTGGGCCACAAAAATAACATCAAAAAATTCAGAAAAATTGAAGTTGTACCAAGCATATTTTCTGATCATAAAGCCTTGAAACAAGAATTCAACAGCAAAAAAGAGGAAAAAAATCCCACAAAAATGTGGAAACTAAACAATATACTTTTAAAAAATGAATGGGTCAAAGAAGAAATAAGTGCAGAGATCATAAGATATATACAGACTAATGAAAATGACAATATGACATATCAGAATCTATGCGATGCAGCAAAAGCAGTGATAAGAGGGAAGTTCATAACACTTCAGGCATAAATGAACAAACAAGAGAGAGCCCAAGTGAACCACTTAACTTCACACCTTAAGGAACTAGAAAAAGAAGAACAAAGAAAACCCAAAACCAGCTGAAGAAAGGAGATAATAAAAATCAGAGCAGAAATAAATGAAATAGAGAACAGTAAAACTATAGAAAAAATTAATAGAACAAAGAGCTGGTTCTTTGAAAAGATCAACAAAATTGACAAACCCTTGGCAAGACTTACCAAGGAAAAAAGAAAAAGAACTTATATAAACAAAATCCAAAATGAAAGAGGAGAAATCACCACGGACACCATCGATATACAAACAATTATTGTAAAATACTATGAAAAACTTTATGCCACTAAATTCAACAATCTAGAAAAAATGAATAAATCTCTAGAACAATACAACCTTCCTAGACTGAGTCAAGAAGAAGCAGAAAGCCTAAACAGACCTATTAGTAGAAAAGAAATAGAAAAAAATTAAAATCCTCCCCCAAAATAAAAGTCCAGGCCCTGACGCATATACAAGCAAATTTTATCACACATTCAAAGAAGACTTGGTTCCTATTCTACTCAAAGTCTTCCAAAAAATTGAAGAAGAAGCAATACTTCCAAACACATTTTATGAGGCCAACATAACCCTCATACCAAAACCAGGCAAGGATGGCACAAAAAAAGAAAACTACAGAGCAATATCTCTAATGAGTACAGGTGCTAAAATATTAAACAAAATACTAGCAAATCGAATACAACAACATATTAAAAAAATAATACATCATGATCAAGTGGGATTCATCCCAGAATCTCAAGGATGGTTCAACATACGTAAAACGGTTAACATAATACACCATATCAAGAAAACAAAGAAGAAAAACCACATGATCTTATCAATAGACGCAGAAAAGGCTTTTGATAAAATACAACAAAATTTTATGTTTAAGACTCTCAACAAAATGGGTATAGAAGGAAAATATCTCAACATGATAAAGGCCATATATGATAAACCATCAGCTAATATCATATTAAATGGCACTAAACTGAAGTCTTTCCCCCTTAAATCAGGAACAAGACAGGGTTGTCCACTCTCTTCACTCTTATTTAATGTGGTACTAGAGGTTCTAGCCACAGCAATCAGAGAAGACAAAGAAATAAAAGGCATCCATATCATAAAAGAAAAAGTAAAGGTATCACTTTTTGCAGATGATATGATCCTATACATCGAAAACCCCAAAGAACACACAAAAAGACTATTAGAAACAGTAAGCCAATACAGTAATGTCGCAGGATACAAAATTAACATACAGAAGTCAGTAGCCGTTCTATATGCCAACAATGAAACAACTGAGAAGGAACTCAAAAGAATAATCCCCTTAACAATTGCAAAAAAAAAAATAAAATACTTAGGAATAAACATAACAAAGAATGTAAAGGACTTATATAATGAAAACTATAAACCATTGTTAAAAGAAATCAAAAAAGATATAATGAGATGGAAGAATATTCCTTGTTCTTGGTTAGGAAGAATAAATATAATCAAGATATCTGTATTACCCAAAGCAATATACAAATTTAATGCAATTCTCATCAAACTTCCAATGACATTTTTTAAAGAAATAGAGCATAATATCATCAGATTTATATGGAACTATAAAAAATCCCGAATAGCCAAAGCAACCCTAAAGAAAAAGAATGAAGCTGGGGGCATTACAATACCTGACTTCAAACTATATTATAGGGCCACGACAATCAAAACAGCATGGTATTGGCAGAAAAGTAGACACTCAGAACAATGGAACAGAATAGAAAGTCCAGAAATAAAACCGCACATATATATAGTCAAATAGTTTTTGATAAAGGGGCCAACAACACACAATTGAGAAAAGAAAGCCTCTTCAATAAATGGTGCTGGGAAAACTGGAAAGCCACATGCAAAAGAATGAATCTGGACTACAGTTTGTCTCCCTGTACTAAAAATAATTCAAAATGGATCAAAGATCTAAACATAGGACCTGAAACAATAAAGTTAATAGAAGAAGACATAGGTACTAAACTCATGGACCTGGGTTTTAAAGAGCATTTTATGAATTTGACTCCAATGGCAAGAGAAGTGAAGGCAAAAATTAATGAATGGGACTACATCACACTAAGAAGTTTTTGCTCAGCAAGAGAAACTGATAAAACAAACAGACAGCCAACTAAATGGGAAATGATATTTTTAAACAACAGTTCAGATAAGGGCCTAATATCCAAAATATACAAAGAACTCATAAAACTCAACAACAAACAAACAAACAATCCAATAAAAAAATGTAAAGAGGACATGAACAGACACTTCTCCTAGGAGGAAGTACAAATGGCCAACAGATATATGAAAAGATGCTCATTTTCTTTAGTTATTAGAGAAATGCAAATCAAAACTGCAATGAGATACCACCTCACACCTGTTAGATTAGCTATTATTAACAAGACAGGTAATAGCAAATGTTGGAGAGGCTGTGAAGAAAAAGGAACCCTCATACACTGTTGGTGGGAATGTAAAGTAGTACAACCATTATGGAAGAAAGTATGGTGTTTCCTCAAAAAACTGAAAATAGAACTACCTTATGACCCAGCAATCCCTCTACTAGGTATATACTCCAAAAACTCAGAAACATTGATACGTAAAGACACATGCAGCCCCATCTTAATTGCAGCATTGTTCACAGTGGCCAGGACATGGAAACAACCAAAAAGCCCGTCAATACATGACTGGATAAAAAAGATGTGGCACATACACACTATGGAATACTACTCAGCCATAAGAAATGATGACATCGGATCATTTACAGCAAAATGGTGGTCTCTTTATAACATGATACGAAGTGAAATAAGTAAATCAGAAAAAAAAAACAGGAACTGCATTATTCCATATGTAGGTGGAACATAAAAGTGAAACTAAGAGACATTGATAAGAGTGTGGTGGTTACGGGGGGAGGGGGAAAAGGGAAAGAGGAAGGGGAAGGGGAGGGGCACAAAGAAAACTAGATAGAATATGACAGAGGACAATCTGACTTTGGGTGATGATACATAATTGAAAAACAAGATAACCTGAACTTGTTGAACTTTGAATATATGTATTCTGATTTATTGATGTCGCCCCATTAAAAAAATAAAATTATAAAAATATAATAATAAATAAAAAAATTAAATTAAATTAAAAAAAGAATGGAGAGAGTGGGCAGTCTTGTCTTGTTTCTGATTTTAGAGAAAAAGCTTTCAGTTTTTTACCACTTAGTATGATATAGCTGATGGTTTGTAATATATGGCCTTTATTTTGTTAAGATATTTTCCTTCTATACTTATTTTATTGAGTGTTTTGAATATTAAAAGATGTTGTATCTTATCAAATGCCTTATCTGCATCTATTGACAGGATTATATGGTTTTTGTTCTTTGTTTTATTGATATGGTGTATTACATTAATTGTTTTATGTTGTTGTGGTTCGGGGCACAGGGAGAGAGAGATCAGCAGACAAAATCATCAAGGACTAGCAAAGGACCACCGCTCACTCAGGCAAATGGCCCCGAATATACGCTGTGTCCTAATTTTATTCACAATACTTCAAAAAGCTTGTTTACTGAGAAATTGGGCCTGACCTGTGGTGGCGCAGTGGATAAAGCGTCGACCTGTAAATGCTGAGGTTGCCGGTTCGAAAACCTTGGCTTGCCTGGTCAAGGCACATATGGGAGTTGATGCTTCCAGCTCCTCCCCCCTTCTTTCTCTCTCTATCTCTCTCTCCCTCTCTCTTGATCCTCTCTAAAAAAAGAAAGAGAGAGAGAAATTGGCATAACATCAAGTGTAACTATTACTTAAAGGTACATGGAATGCACCTACAAGATAGCTTAGTAACAACATAATATCAGAAGGCATTAATTGCTATTGCTTCTATGGATCCCATAACATTCTTCTCCTTATCTTAAGGCATAACTTTGGAAAGTACAGAAATCTTATGAGAATGTTTTACTGAGAAAAGCCCAGCAACTGCCTTCAGTCACATAGATCTGTTTCAGTGACCTGCCTTCAAGACACAAAACAATTCTCTTGGCAAAACACTCTTTTCCTGTTGTCTGTGTTCCCATGCAAGGCCATGCAATGGGTTATTCCACTACATTTCCCCTTTTTTGTTTATGCTGAATGTTATGAAGCATCACAGAAAACAGCCTTCTGTCATTCATCCCTTATTACTCTTGCTTTGATTTGTCAACAGACTACATATAAAAGAAAACATAGAATTAATATTATTATAAAAAGTCCTACAGTGGATCCCCAAAATCTTTTAATTTATTTAATAGGATTTAATTGTGATAAATTATCCATTAATTTCTTCAATATAGGTTGACATGTTAGAATTTCTAATTTTTTTTGAAAAGCTTCATGAATATGTTTTTGTAATTTAATGATTTCTGTAGTTACATTATCATGATTTAACAAATGCTTTTTAACATTTTCCTAATGGAAATAAGTACAATTTTAAGAAATAGGGGTAACACAAAAAGTAGTTACATTCTAATTACATCTTAGCTTAATTTGTCTTTGCAGGCTAACAATTTGATCTCTTAACATAATCATAGTCTGTTCTAAATCATTAACTTTAGTATTAATGTTACTATTTATATGTTATTGAGAAGTCCACAGTTGTTCAGAATCTTCATGCCATTTATTTTATTTTATTATTATTATTATTATTTGTATTTTTCTGAAGCTGGAAACGGGGAGAGACAGTCAGACAGACTCCCGCATGCACCCGACTGGAATCCACCTGGCACGCCCACCAGGGGGCGACGCTCTGCCCACCAGGGGGCGATGCTATGCCCCTCCAGGCCATTGCTCTGTTGTGACCAGAGCCACTCTAGCGCCTGAGGCAGAGACCAAGGAGCCATCCCCAGCGCCCGGGCCATCTGTGCTCCAATGGAGCCTCAGCTAAGGGAGGGGAAGAGAGAGACAGAGAGGAAGGAGAGGGGGAGGGGTGGAGAAGCAGATGGGTGCTTCTCCTGTGTGCCCTGGCTGGAAATCAAACCTGGGACTTCTGCACGCCAGGCCAAAGGTCTACCACTGAGCCAACCAGCCAGGGCCTCTTCATGCCATTTTTGCACAAAGTTCACAGTCTGAATACTTTGATGTAATCCAACTCCAGATATAGCAGCCACGGTGGTTACAGCTATTAGTCCTATAATGATGGTGATGATCATTCCAACCAGTCTCTTGGTTTGCTCCAAGGACTTAATAAACTGTTGTAACAGCATCATGAAAGGGGAACCCTGCCACAGCCGATGCATCTGTACTGGAATCCAGACTCCTGTTCAGGTTCTTAAAATGTAAAGACTTTGACTATTTTATTAAAAAGAATAGAAGAGTTAATACATGTATAAAAAGCACACTTATTGCAAGTTATTGAATTATTTTCAGCTGTCTATTTGGTTTCACCTGTAACAAACATATAAAGCAGTCTAACACAAGCAGATATGTAATGTGTTTCATTTTTTTTAAAGATTAACATAATATGATTAGAAGGATAATTTCTCCAGATTTTTCCTTTCTACACTGATATATGTTTAAGTGCCATGGCTACTTTCCACAAATAATATTGTATAGGACCAAATTTTATATGAGGAGCTTGAGGTGACATCCCTCCTCTATGCTATATGATAGTATGATTACTTTGATCACCAGCTATAATTAAACCATTGTTTTTATGCCACCTTAAATCAGTACCCTGTACTTTAACTTGGGCAGAGATATAAGGGCTTTAATCTATAATGTTTTATGTACAGATGTATTACTTTTAAATCTATATTCTTGTAAAAAACATTTTTTAAAATCTCCTTTACTGTTATCTTTGACAATAGAGAGCCAAGGTTGAGCTTCTATGTTTAAACAATATGGCTCATGTCCTATACATATAGGTAATTCCTCAACTCCTGTTGAATATTTTCTAATTTTATGCCTTCTTTCAAAGGTGCTAAGGACCTCTATTATTAAAAGGTCCTAGAAGCCAATTAGAGTCATTAACAAAAATAGGAAAGGCACTAATTTTCTAATGAATAGCTCTACTTAATGGAGGATTAGGAACATATGCCTAATAACTAAAATTTTCAGCTCTATTTACTGGAATTGTTACCAAAGCAATCATTGCTAAAAACAGGTTAGTAGCATTTTTTTTCTAGTAGCTTGTAGCATATTTTTACCCTTAAAGATCAGCTTTTTAAGTTGAACCCAACTTGGCATTTTAGGCTTTTCAATACCAAGCAGCAGCACCTTTAAGATTCTTCTTTTGAAATTCATTTCTTTCACCTCAGCAATGGGTGGATATGGAAAGAATCTATTGTTCTTATTCATGTTGTTAGTTTAATTTTGTGAGCAGTACTCCAAAGGACTTCACCAGATTCTGCAATGACACAAGTGAACCCTCTTCCCCAATGTTGCGCTACACTAGGTACCTATTGATTCAACTCACTTTTATAATGTATAGGTTGATTAATCTTAGAACTGTTACTTTTTGTCTAATGTCTGCAGCAGTCAAATTATTTTCTCCAGTATTTAAGAAATTTAAAGTAAATAAAACTGTGTGTAACATAATTCTAGGGAAAAATCTCATTTCTTCCCCCTTTTGTTTAAGTAACATATTTTTTAGAGTGCAATTACTGAATTCAATAATTGCTTGTTCTTGTGGATTATATGGAATTCTACAATAGTAGTATATGTTTAATAATCTAAAATGCTCAGAATTGTTGAAATTTAGTAGATGTATAGGCAGGATTATTGTCAGTTTTAATTGCTTTAGGAATGCCTATAACTTTAAAAGCTTTAATAAAATGTTGAGACCCTGGCCAGTTGGCTCAATGGTAGAGCATTGGCCTGGCATGCAGGAGTCCCAGGTTCGATTCTTGTCCAGGGCACACAGGAAAGGCACCCATCTGCTTCTCCACCCCTCCCCCTCTCCTTCCTCTCTGTCTCTCTCTTTCCCTCCCTGTAGTGAGGCTCCATTGGAGCATAGATGGCCTGGGTGCTGGGGATGGCTCCTTGGCCTCTGCCCCAGGCACTGGAGTGGCTCTGGTTGCAACAGAGCAATGCCTCAGAGGGGCAGAGCATCGCCCCCTGGTGGGCAGAGCATCGCCCCCTGGTGGGCGTGCTGGGTGGATCCCGGTTGGGTGCATGCGGGAGTCTGTCTGACTGTCTCTCCCCGTTTCCAGCTTCATAAAAATACAAAAAAAAATGTTAAATGACACAATTAGCCTTTTCTTTAGGCAAAGGTGTGTCCTATCAAAAGGAAGAATAAGTATTAATAAAACTGTACATAAGATAGTTTTTTAAAAGAAGAAATATGAGCAATATCTATTTGCTACAGGTTATTACTGTGTTGCCCTCTAGGATTCATTCCTCTTGGTAATGGAGGAGCATTTATAATACTATACTGATAACAATTTCTAACAATATTCCGAGCTTCTCACCAGGTTATTTTAAATTTTTGCATTAAATCTTTTTTATTTGTATGAGTCTTTGTATAAAACTTAGTAGCTATTTTTATTGATCTAATGAGTAATTGATCAACTTTATTATCTGTAGTAGACATAGGTCCTGGTAAAGCTGTATGAGAACAAATATGAGTTATATAAATAGGCAAATTTCATTCCTACAATAAAAGTTGTAACTCTTGAAACAATTTGTGCAATCTAGAACTATTCTTTAAAATATAAATCATTTCTATAAGTGTAATTGTATGTTATTGTGAATCAGTAACAATGATAATAGGACAGGATGTTTGAATTTTGTCTTTAACTACAATCAAACTACACTGATTTAAAGTTTCAGAAGCATTTTTAAGGATGACTGAAAATTCAGCATTATTTTTATAAGCTATTAATATGTCATTTATATAATGGGTTATTAAAGATTGAGTATATTTCTAACAAATTTTTTCTAAAAGTTGATTTACATAATGTTGATACAGTGTCTGACTATTCAACATTGCTTATTTAAGTAATATAAACTTAGTAAGAATAGTTATACTTATTGTTATAGACACAACAGCTAGCATTGCTAGAAACAGAGTCAATAATATTTTTTGAAGTCTTAGTCGTAATTAAAATTTTTTTGCCTCCTGGGTAAGTTTATTTAATTGTCAAATTTTCCTTTTTTTTATTTCCAACTTATGCCGAGGCTTCAATTTTCTGGAAAGTATCAACTAGTCCCGTATCTGTGGAAATAAGAGCAAATCCTCACCCCTACATTTTGTCTACATTGTTGTTGTAAATTGGCAAACTGTCCATTTAAAAAGTTCATATTGTGTAATATCAATAAGAGGATTAGCATTAGCATTTTGATTAGGTTGAATACAAGCTTGATTTTTCTAAGTTATAAATTGTAAATCTTTCACTTTTGAAAGAACAGTCCAAGCTAACATTTCTAAATTTTTTGAAATAAAACATTCAGAATCTATGAAGGAGGATAATAGTTTCTGCATATAAAGACAGTTCTATACCATGAGCAAGCCATTTTTAACTCTTTAAGAGCTTTGACAGAAATTTGGTCATAGTGAGTATAAAAAACTTGTCAGAAAGTTTAGACTGTAATTTAAAAAGTTGCTCTTTTAATTATTTATAAGATAAATGTTTGTTTTTTTATCAGAGGCCAAATGACCCTTGTTATTTTTCTCTTGTAAAAGAAATCTTAGAGCTTTGTTAGGGACTTTTCCTAAGCCATGCAGCTCAGTGACTATTGCCTAAGTGGGCTAAAAAGAAAACTAATGTTGCTTAGTAATAAGAGATGTATTAGCTTCTATATCTAAAAGTCTTTTTTACTGTTAAGTCTATTATAGGGCATTAGAGTAACTAAATTTTTGCTTTCCTCAGTGCCTCCTTTTTCAGGATGTTGCCTTACAAGCAGCCAACTGTCTGAATCAGCTTGAGATAAATTCTTAAAATGACTTAATTTTGTTTAATTCCTTAGTTTTATAAATTTGAGCATATTTTACACATAAACAAGACAATTTTCAACACAGAAACACAAGTATAACATATAACTTTAATCCTGATACTTGAATTCTTATTTGATTTCAAACTTTGAATATACCTTACAATGTATTAACTAAATCAGCAAGTCTTAAGGATCCATATTCTAGTCAATTTAAATTTAAATGAGTGTGCCTTATAATTTCTCATTTTAAAGCAAAAAATATATGGATGAAATTATTTTTTCAATATAAAAGCCAGCATTTGAAATTTTTGTATGTAAACAATTCAGGCCTTAAAAATCACATTTTAGACAACATCAAACAAAAACTAAACAAATTAGAATCAGACAAACCAGACCAGACAAACCAAAGAGAAACCCAGGATTTCAGAGCACAGTCAGACTAGAAAGATGCCTGCCTGATTTTAATCAGGGTATTTTTTGACAGAGGGACTGACAATGGATGAGACTAAACAAAATTTCCCCAAGAAAATTCTCTTAGCAGCTGCTGGGGTATTTTCTATAGTCAGATCCAATACATGTCCCCTGCCTCAGTTTCCAGGCAAAGAATAAAAAAGAAACAAAATGATAGCTCAGAGGATTGTAGCTAAAACACCAAAAAAATTAGTATTTATTTATTTTATTATTACAAAGACTAGAGAATTCTAAGGACTTCATGATTCTTCTATATGTCCTAATTCTAATTGAATTTGTGCCAACTAATGTAAAGCTGCAAGCTTTTTTCACTTGTTTCTATTTCCAGTGATTTGCATCCAGGCTTTAAGACAAGCGATCTAATCTAGCTATAACAGCATCAGTATAACCAGTTTGTTGTCCCACAGCTGCATAAGCGCCAACTTCGATGAGCATTTCAAAAGTAGCTCCCGGGGGATTATTTCTGGCATTCATGCGAGATATTTGAAGAGCCTCCTCTCTCCACCAAGATTTGAATTGTAAATATTGTCCTGGTTCCAAAACCATACTAGCAAGTAAATCCCAATCCAAAGGAATGATTAAGTGATTATTACAATAGGAAGAGATAAGACCTTGAACATATGAGGACTGAGGTCCATACATAGCAACAGATTGTTTGAATAGCTTTAAGAAAGTAAATTCAAATTGGTCAAATTGGATATTATGCCCTCCCCCAGGATCTGGAATATTAAGAGGAAAAGGCTGTCAATAAATTGGAAAAATAGATGCAGAAAAATTACTAGAATTAGATTCTAAATTATCATGATGCACAAGCACTTGTTGCATTTCAGAGATTTTTAGGGATTTGAAAAATCCTTCCCCTGCCAGTACCAATTAATTTTTTACCTTGAATTGGAGGAGCCATAGGCTCACATATATTTTGCTTTTGAACAGGATAAGCAGTATACGGATTTCCATTCTCCTCTTGTTCCAGTGTAAATTGTAGTTTACTTAATAAATGTTTTAGACAGGCAATATCATCCTCATTTTTTAAGAAAGAGGAATAAAAGCCTGTAGATGGCTGAATTTTATTAACATTATCAGTAACTTCAGAAGCAGAGACAGTATTGCCCAAGTCATTATTCTGTTCATTCTGTGCTGAATCAAATTCTTCAGGCTCATTAAAAATAAGCTCACTCAAGTCTTTAACAGAATCTCCATCTGATTGCAAAGGTCCAAGGGCTGTAGCAATAAGATTATAAGCAGCCCACATTTCAGCATCAAGTGGATCTTCATGCTGATTGAACACAGTGTAAAGATTTTTCTACTTGTTGCCAAACATTCAAATTCAATTGATTACAATGTTCAGGAGTATACCAATAACAGTGTTTCTGAATAGCATTTAAAAGACATAACAAAACCCTGTCTTTTATCTGAATCCCAGACCCTTTTAAAAGGGAGTTTAAAACTTGTACATAATTGTCCCATAATGAATGGGAATTTCCCATGACTTTGCTAGTTACCCGAAAGTTTTGCATACACAGCGTGTCCAACTTACCCTTTCGGGGTTCCATCTGTTCCCAATCTCTTCCTAAGGCCCCACGGTAGGCGCCAAATGTTGTTGTGAGTCGGGGGCGCAGAGAGAGAGATCAGCAGACAAAATCATCAAGGACTAGCAAAGGACCACCGCTCACTCAGGCAAATGGCCCCGAGTTCACGCTGTGTCCTAATTTTATTCACAAGACTTCAAAAAGCTTGTTTACTGAGAAATTGGCATAACATCAAGTTGTAACTATTACTTAAAGATACATGGAGTGCACCTGCAAGATAGCTTAGTAACAACATAATATCAGAAGGCATTAATTGCTATTGCTTCTATGGATCCCATAACATTCTTCTCCTTATCTTAAGGGATAACTTTGGAAAGTACAGAAATCTTATGAGAATGTTTTACTGAGAGAAGCCCAGCAACTGCCTACAGTCACATAGACCTGTTTCAGTGACCTGCCTTCAAGTCACAAAACAATTCTCTTGGCAAAACATTCTTTTCCTGTTGGCTGTGTTCCAATCCAAGGCCATGCAATGGGTTATTCCACTACAGTTTTACATATGTTGAACCATTTTTGTGCTTCTGGGATGAATCCCACTTGATCATGATGTTTTTAATGTGTTGTTATATTCGATTTGCTAGTATTTTGTTTAGGATTTTTGCATCTGTACTCATTAGAGATTTTGGCCTGTAGTTGTTTTTTTGTGTGTGTGTGTGTGTTTTTGTATTGTCCTTGTCAGGTTTTGGTATGAGGGTTATGTTGGCCTCACTAAATGTGTTTGGAAGTGTTGCTTCTTCTTTAATAAATTGAAAGACTTTAAGGATAGGAACCGGGTCTTCTATGAATGTTTGGTAGAATTCAATCGTATAGCTGTCTGGCCCTGGACTTTTATTTTGGGGGAGGTTTTTGAGAGTTGTTTCTTTCCTCCCTGTTTATGGGTCTTCTTAGACTATCTACTTCTTCATAACTCAGTCTAGGAAGATTGTATTGTTCTAGGAATTTATTCATTTCTTCTAAATTGTTAAATTTGGTGCCATATAGCTTTTCATAGTATTCTATGATAATTCTTTGTATATCTGATATGTGTGGTGATTTCTCCTCTTTCATTTTGGATTTTGTTTATATGAGTCCTCTCTCTTTTTTCCTTAGTGAATCATGCCAAGGGTTTGTAAATTTTGTTGATCTTTTCCAAGAACCAGCTCCTAGTTTTATTGATTTTTTTATAGTTCTTCTGTTCTCAATTTCATTTATTTCTGCTCTGAATTTTATTATTTCCCTTCTTCTGCTGGTTTTGGGTTGCCTTTGTTCTTCTTTTTCTAGTTCCTTAAGATGTGATGTTAAGTTTTTTACTTAGGCTCTCTCTTGTTTGTTCATATAGGTCTGTAGTAATATGAACTTCCCTCTTATTACTGCTTTTGTTGCATCCTAAGATACTGATATGTCATATGGTCATTTTCATTTGTATATATCTTTTGATCTCTGCTTTTATTTCTTCTTGGATCCACTCATTTTTTAGAAGTATGTTGTTTAATTTCCACATTTTTGTGGGTTTGTTTACCTCTTTTTTGCAGTTGAATTCTAGTTTCAAAGCTATATGGTCAGAGAATATGCTTGGTATAATTTCAGTCTTTCTGAATTTGTTGATGTTAATTTTGTGGCCCAACATATGGAACAATTCTTGAGAATGTTCCATATACACTGGAGAAAAATGTACACTCTGGCATTTTGGGATGAAATGTTCTGTAGATATCTATCCTATCTAGTTGTTCTAGAGTTTAGTTTAAGGCTCATATTTTTTTATTGATTTTCTGTTTGGATGAACAATCTAGAGCCATCAGCAGTGTATTGAGGTCTCCAAGTATGATTGTATTTTTGCTGGTTTTTATTTTTAGACCAGTTAGTAGATGTCTTATATACTTTGGTACTCCTTGGTTTGGTGCATATATATTAAGAAGTGTTATGTCTTTTTTATTCAATGTCCCTTTATCATTATGAAATTACCATCTTTTTCTTTGATTACATTTGCTGTCTTGTAGTCAGCATTGTTAGATATGAGTAAGGCTACACCTTTCCTTTGTTTCTTCTTTTTTAAAGCCATGTTTCTGTAGTGGTTTTTTCAGAGGTGGTTACCATTGATTAGTAAAAAAGATATATATGATATTCATTGTAGTACATTATTTCAAGAGCACTTCTTCACTCCATCCTCCTTTGCTATTGTTCATCTTTGTCTTCTCCCCTTTTTTGATTTTGATGTCACAGATTAATCTTGTTTTTATTGTAATCTTGATGGAGTTTTTAGTTGTAATTTTGTTTTGTTTTGTTTTTTGTATCTGGTTGGATAATCCCCTTTAGTATTTCCTGAAGTGGGGGTTTTCTGATGATAAATTCTCTCATCTTTTCTATATCTGTGAATGTTTTTATTTCCCCTTCATATTTAAAGGATAGCTTTGATGGATATATTTTTGGCTGGAAGTCCCTCTCTTTCAGTACTTATAATATTGGGGTTCACACTCTTCTGGCTTGTAAAGTTTCTGCTGAGAAATCTGATGATATCCTAATGGGCCTTCCTTTACATGTTGTATTCTTCTTTTCCCTGTATGCCTTGAGGATTTTTTCTTTGTTACTGGTTTGTGATAATTTTATTAATATGTGTTTTGGAGTAGGTCTGTTTGGGTTAAGGTAACTTGGTGTATTTTCTGTTTGCTTCTTGGATTCAAGGCTCTAATTCTTTCCACAGGCTTGGGAATTTTTCATCTATTATTTGTTTGAATATATTCTCCATTCCATTTTCTCTCTCTTCTTTTTCTGATATACCCATTATTCTTATGTTGCTCTTTCTGATGGAGTCATAAAATTCCTGTAGGGTTTTCTTTTTTTATTTGTGAGTCTCTTTCTCCTCTTTTCTCTGTAGTGTCTCTAGTTGCCTGTCTTCAATGTCACTAATTCTCTCCTCTATCTGGCCTGTTCTATTAGCTAAGCTAGTTAACCTTGTTTTTCAGTTCATGTATTGAGTTTTTCATCTCTGTTTGATTCTTTTTTATAGTTTCAATTTCCTTGGTGATGTATTCTTTTTGTTCTTTGAACTGTTTTTGAGCTTTCTAAATTGTCTTTCCATGCTTTCTTGTATTTTTCTAAGTATTTTTAGGACTTCAATTTTTAATTGTCACTTAACTCCAATGTTTCCAAGCAATTGAATTTTTTTGGTAGAGATTTTTCATCATCTATCTGAGCTATATCTTTGTCTTTTGTATCATGATATTTGATTTCTTTTTCCTTAATGGCATTTGAGAGTGGTATTTTAATAACACTAATAAGAGATGATTAAAAATAAAATAAAAATTGGAAACATAAAGTGAAACAATGAAAACTCTATGATGATAAGTGGAACCAAAACTATATAGAATGGGGTGCCAGATCTGGGGGGAAATTACAAAGAGATAAAAATGAAGTAAAGAACACACAAAATGCCACAAACAAAACTATGAATCCAGAATAAAATAATTTGTTGATAAATGATGACTGAATGAGAGAAAAATAAAAAGAGAAAAAAGAAAGAGAAAGGAAAAAAATCAGTTAAGGTTTTTGAAATGTAACCCTCATAAAAAAAAGAATAGCCCTGGCCGGTTGGCTCCGCGGTAGAGCGTCGGCCTAGCGTGCGGAGGACCTGGGTTCGATTCCAGGCCAGGGCACACAGGAGAAGCACCCATTTGCTTCTCCACCCCTCTGCCGTGCTTTCCTCTCTGTCTCTCTCTTCCCCTCCCG